>NW_024403008.1:0-30000 GCF_007990345.1 Gossypium hirsutum | reverse complement strand
TTCATCGCTCGTAAAGCAAACAATGATTTCCGACTTAAGGCGTCCGCAACCACATTAGCCTTTCCTGGGTGGTAATCAATGACAAGCTCGTAATCTTTCAACAACTCAAGCCAACGTCTTTGTCGCAGATTTAAGTCTCTTTGAGTCATCAAATATTTGAGACTTTTGTGATCCGAAAATACATGGCACTTTTCACCAAATAAGTAATGTCGCCATATTTTTAAAGCAAATACGATGGCAGCTAGTTCAAGATCATGGGTCGGATAATTTTTCTCATGTGGCTTTAATTGTCTCGACGCATAGGCCACCACTCGACCTTCTTGCATCAATACGCAACCCAACCCAAGTAGGGATGCGTCACTATAAATGACAAACTCTTTGCCTGATTCGGGTTGCACTAAAATTGGAGCTTCAGTCAAATAAGTTTTCAGTTGATCGAAACTTTCTGACATTTCTCCGTCCATTCGAACTTAACATCCTTTTGAAGTAGCTTCGTCATTGGTGTGGCTATCATCGAGAAACCTTTTACAAATCGTCGGTAATAACCAGTGAGCCCCAGGAAGCTCCGAACTTCGATAATATTTCTTGGAGGTTTCCAGTTAAGTATGGCTGAAATTTTGTTCGGGTCAACTCGAATACCCGATGCGGATACCACGTGACCCAAGAAGCTAACCTCTCTTAACCAGAACTCACACTTACTGAACTTAGCATATAACTGCTTATCCCGCAAAATTTGCAACACTAGCCTCAGGTGCTCAGCATGTTCGGTCTCATCTCTTGAATAGACCAAGATGTCATCAATGAACACAACTACGAACCGATCCAAATATGGTCTGAAGATCCGATTCATCAAATCCATAAATACCGCAGGGGCATTAGTGAGCCCAAACGGCATCACTAAGAATTCGTAGTGACCATATCTCGTTCTGAAGGCAGTTTTGGGTATGTCCGAATCTCGAATTCGCAACTGATAATAGCCCGATCTCAAATCTATTTTTGAGAACACTGAGGCTCCCTTCAGTTGGTCGAACAAATCATCGATACGCGGTAACGGATATTTGTTCTTTATCGTCACTTTATTCAGTTGACGATAGTCAATGCACAACCTCATGGTTTTGTCCTTCTTTTTCACGAACAATACTGGTGCACCCCAAGGTGAGAAACTTGGTCGAGCAAAACCTCTATCCGTCAATTCTTGCAACTGAGCTTTCAACTCTTTTAACTCGGTTGGTGCCATACGATACGGAGCCATCGAAATCGGCGTAGTCCCAGGTACAAGCTCAATACCAAACTCTATCTCCCGAACAGGTGGTAAACCCGGTAATTCTTCAGGAAAAACATCCAGGTATTCACAAACCACCGGCACAGATTCGGGTTTCTTTTCTAATTCTTTGTCATCAAGTACATACGCAAGGTATGCTTCGCACCCTTTTCTTACATATTTCTGGGCCAACATTGAGGATATTACAGCTGGCAACCCATCCAAGTCCGTAGACTCAACTCGGATTACTTCGTTATTTGCGCACCTCAATTCAATAGTCTTGCTTTTGCAATTCACAACTGCATCATGCACGGTCAACCAATCCAACCCGAGAATAACATCAAATTCATTAAAGCATCAAGTCCGCCGGAAAACAGGAACCTCGAATTACTAGGGGACATTTCTTACACACTTTGTCGACAAGCACGTAACGACCCAAGGGATTTGACACCCGAATTACGAACTCAGTAGACTCAATAGGTAAAGTCTTACTGGATGCTAGGGTTTCACATATGTAAGAATGAGTAGAACCGGGGTCAATCAAAGCAATTACATTAGTATCAAAGAGAGTAAAAGTACCGGTAATAACATCAGGCGAAGAAACATCCTCGCGGGCACGTATAGCATAAGCTCTAGCAGGCGCACGAGCCTCGGATCTGGTCGTAACATCTCTAGATCCTCTCTGACCACCACCAGCATTGCCCGTATTTCCAGATGGTCTACCTCGAGCAGTGGTAGCACCCGGTTTCCCACTCTGATTTACATTCTGTTCAGACAACCTCGGGCAATCTTTAATGAAGTGGTCAACTGATCCGCACTTGTAACAGGAGCGGTCAGGAATCTACAACTCCCCGAATGCCATTTACCGCAATATCGACATTTCGTTCTATCTCGACGTTCATTCCCAACACTGGCGACCGAAGTGCCTCGTGTACCCACAGGGGGTCGATCACGATCTCGTCTAAAAAGGCCCGAAATGCCTCTCGACCAGCCCACATCATCTCGAAATTTCTTCGATGCCTGTTGAAGAGACTTTCCCGAAGATCTTTTATGAAACTCTCCAGTTCCCACATCAACTTTTTGTTTTTCTTTTCTAAGCTCTTCGGCTTTACAAGCTCGCTCGACAAGTACTACGAACTCTCGTATTTCAAGAATGCCAACGAACATTTTTATATCTTCATTCAGCCCATCCTCGAAGCGTCTACACATGATAGCCTCGGACGAAACACATTCCCGAGTGTATCTACTAAGTCTAACAAATTTTCGCTCGTAATCAGTAACTGACATAGAACCTTGCTTAAGCTCAAGAAATTCCTTCCGTTTTTGATCAACAAATCTCTAACTGATATACTTTTTCCGAAACTCAGTTTGGAAAAACTCCCAAGTTACTTGCTCTCGGGGCACAACAGAAGTCAGAGTACTCCACCAATAGTAGGCAGAATCGCGTAGCAAGGAGATAGTACACTTTAGGCATTCATCGGGTGTACAAGATAGCTCATCGAGTACCCGGATAGTGTTGTCCAACCACAATTCAGCTTGCTCGGCATCATCGCTGTCCGTAGCTTTAAATTCAGTAGCCCCATGTTTTCGGATTCTGTCAACTGGGGGCTTATTTGACCTTATTTGGTCAGTTTCCGGAGGTATTGTAGGTGCGGGGGTGGTATTTGTCGGGAATGGAGGTTGTGGAACAGCCGTATTAGTTCGAATGTATTGGTTGAACCAATCATTCATCGCGCTATAGAAAGCTTGTCTAGCTTCATCATTCGGGTTACTAGCATTAGGTTAAGAGTCCGCCGGCGCTGTCCCTTGTGCGGGAGCAGGCGCTACACTCTCAAGATCATCAGCTACTGCTCGGTCGGGATCGGGATCCATTACTATAAATAAACACATTTGCAAATGTCAGAAATCACCACACTATCAAATAATCACATAAAATGGCATGTATAGCTAGACCCAACGCATTACGGTGTCGAACCCGAACCCGAACCCGAGACCGTCACCGGAGTCGAACACGAGGTGTTAACAGACTTTAAAAATAATTTCCCAGACACTGCCAATCTGCGTACTAGTCACTTTAAAAATCATATCTTGAGTTCAGAAACTCGGAATCCAATTCCGTAAATTTTCCCTGAAACTAGACTCATATGCCCATCTACATATTTTTTTCTAGAATTTTTGGTTGGGCCAATTAGTACATTTTATTAGTCAAAGTCTCCCATGTTACAGGGATCGACTACACTGACCTTTGCGCATTACGACTTGGATATCTCCCTGTACAGGGCTTCAATACTGATGCCGTTTGTTTCTATAGAAACTAGACTCAGAGAGGAATCTATACATATATGGATTGACTCCTAATTGTCTTTGGTTAATTTATAATGAATTTACAAAGTCGGAACAGGAAATCCAGAAACCGTTCTGGCCCTGTCTCACAAGAACCTGAATATCTCTTAACATACTATCCGTATGATTGTTTCGTTACTTTCCTATGAAAATAGATTCATCAAGGTTCGTTTACATAATTTATTCACTATTTAATTCCATTCCTACTATTTTTAGTGATTTTCCAAATCTACATCACTGCTGCTATCAGCATCTGCCTTTAAGGTAGACTTTACCTATTTCATAGTTTCCATGATTCAACTAGCCCTTTTTGCATAAATAGCACAATTTATGATAGTGATTAACCATTCCCATGGCCAATCCTTGTCAAGCATATCCACACCTCTCAATAACCATATCCATACCAAATGATTATAACATTATACTCAAACATATATAAGCCATTTTCGCATGGCTATCCAAAATTATACAAGTCCAAAGGGTCCATGACCCACAACGAACGGGTAGTCCTATACATGCCATTTCGAAGTTCAACCAAAATTGTACCAAAAGGGGGGGGCTTTGATAGTGTGGGCGACTTCGACTTCAAAATCCCGAGTCCGATAGCTGGAGAACCAAAATCTATAAAATAGAGGATCAAAGAAACGGAGTAAGCAATTTATGCTTAGTAAGTTTTGACCAAGGAATTCCAGCACAGCAAAAGTATAGCATTCATATAGCTAAACGGATAATTTCATATGCACAAATTTTCGATATCATACTTGCTTCACATTACCAACCCTTATGTACATACACAAAAGATCAACTTAGCCAAAGGCCGGTAGCTCGTTTATCAACTGAGCGAATACTTATTTGTAAGGGCTCAACTAAATTCAAGCACATACGAAACATACCTCAATGTTGGGATGTTTCTAGAGTATTTACCGAAATTTTTACAGTAAGATCATTCATTCCCAAATCACGTACCTTCGGAATTTAACCGGATATAGCTACTCGTTCAAATGCCTTCGAGACATAGCCCGGTTATAGTAACTCGCACAATTGCCTTCGGGACTTAACCCGGATTTAGTAACTCGCACAAATGCCTTCGGGCTTAGCCCGGAATTAGTATCTCGCACAAATGCCTTCGGATCTTAGTCCGGATATGGTCACTTAGCACAAAGCCTTCGGGACTTAGCCCGGACATTATTCAAATAACCATGCACATTTAACAGTAAATCATGGCACATTCGTATTTCATTTTCGTTAACAAAACTCAAACACAAGTCACTTATCATTCTTGCAATTTCGGCTCAATAGCCACACACAAAGAGCATGATTTTGATTTCCTTAAAACATGATCTAATCAAATCATAATTTAAGCTCTTTTACTCAAGAACTTACCTCGGGTGTTGTCGAACGATTCTGACAGCTATTCGACCACTTTTTCCTTCCCTTTATCGGATTTAGTTCCCCTTTGCTCTTGAGCTTAATTAAACAAATAAATTGATTTAATCATTTGAGCATCGAAAAGAGGAACACAAGGCACTTAGCCCATATTTATACATTAGACATTAAAGTCACATATGTACGGAATCATGAATCAAACTCAACATTTTAGCTAATTTTTCCCCCTTGGCCGAATTTTCTAAGCCAAGACAAAAGCATCAATATGCTTGCCTCTAACCGAATACATGCAACACCAATCTCCTTCCCATGGCCGAATATGCATGTCTATGTTGGGGCCGATTTCAACACTTAATACATTCTACAAGTATGGTCACTTGTATTGACTAAACACCCTTTTGTTTCAAGTTCAAAACTTGGCTAATACACACATATATACACTAGTAAAGCATCCTCTCCCTTTCCATCAATTTAACCTATGCATTACTCATTAATATACAAAAATTATATTCGGCCTTAGCACACAACTTGCTAGCCTATTCTTCTCCATCTAGCAACCAATGCACATATGTGCTCACTCAAAAATGCTAAAAAGAAGATTCAAGAATCATCAATCCACCATCACATGCATCATTAACAAGCTTCATATTTAGCATGCAATGGCATTAACACAAAATCTACCTAGGCCGAATATCATCCCCATGACATAGCAAAGATTTGAACCATGGGCTAATTAGAACTCAAGCTAGCAACTAAAAACATGCATGAATCTCATGGCACAACCTCAAACACACCTTGATCTAGATACAAGTATGGCCAAACCTCCTCCTAATCCTCTTCCAAACCAAACATGAAGCAAGAACTCCTTCCTCCTTCCTTAGAATTTTCGGCCAAATGAAGATGAAAAAGGATGAACAAAATTTTCTCTTTTCTTTTCTTTAACTCACGGCAATGGGGGGGGAAACAACCACACACTCTTTTTTTTGTTTTCATCATATTCCCTTTTATTATTTTATGCCCATGCTCCTTATTTTATTTTTTTCCACCCATGATGCACCAACACAACATGTCTATGACATGTCTTGCCCATCACACTTGGTCTACCATGCTTGTCATGGCCGGCCACTACTAATTAGGGGGGGGGGGGAATTTGACATGCAAGTTCCCCTTTTTTATTTCATGCACTAATAGGTCCTTATGCTTCGACCTATCACATTTCAAAAATGTCGCACATAAGTCCTATTGACTAAATTCACATGCAATCGACTAAATCGAAGCTTGAAATTTTCACACATTCATAATTACATATTCTAGACAATAAATATCATATTCAAACATTTCGGTGACTCGGTTTAGCGGTCCCGAAACCACTTCCCGACTAGGGTCAATTTTGGGCTGTCACAAACCTAAAATTCTGGAAATTTTATGGATGGAAGATATGAGAGTCTATATTCAGGAAAAATTAACGGAAAGTGATTTGGAGTTTTGTAGCTCCAGTTATAAATAATTTAGTGACTATTGCTCAGGAAAAACAGCTTGTGCTGAATTTGAGATTATGTTGTGAACCTTGATAAACTTGTTTTAGTTGCTCATAAGCTATTGATTAAACCCATACTTGAATTCTAAATCGTGATATTGTAAGTTTATGAGTATTCGAATATGAAATGATAGTAAGGCCTAATGGCCGATGTGATGAATGTCAAAGTGTATATATGTGATAAGGCCTAATGGCCGATGTGATGAATGTGAAAGTGTATATATATGTGATAAGGCCTAATGGCTGATGTGATGAATGTGAAAGTGTATATGTGTGATAAGGCCTAATAGCCGATGTGATGAATGTGAAAGTGTATATGTGTGATAAGGCCTAATAGCCGATGTGATGAATGTGAAAGTGTATATATGTGATAAGGCCTAATAGCCGATGTGATGAATGTGAAAGTGTATATATGTGATAAGGCCTAATGGCCGATGTGATGAATGTGAAAGTGTATATATGTAATAAGGCCTAATGGCCGATGTGATGAATGTGAAAGTGTATATATGTGATAAGGCCTAATAGCCGATGTGATGAATGTGAAAGTGTATATATGTGATAAGGCCTAATGGCCGATGTGATGAATGTGAAAGTGTATATATGTAATAAGGCCTAACGGCCGTTGTGATGAATGTGAAAGTGTATATATGTGATAAGGCCTAATGGCCGATGTGATGAATGTGAAAGTGTATATATGTGACGGGGCCAAGTGGCCAACGTGATGGATGTGAAAGTGCATAAATGTGATAAGTCCCGAAGGGCATTTGTGTCAGTACTATATCCGGGTTAAAACCCCGCAGGCTTTATGCGAGAATATTATCACTGATTAATGTCCGTAAGCTTCGTGCTCGTACTATATCCGAGCTCTAAAGACCCGATGACTACGTGTGGGAATTTTGTCCGGGTAAGACCCGATAACTTCGTGTGGAGATTATGTCCGGGTAAGACTTCGTAATAAGAATTGCTTATAAATATATTCAATGCGAAAGGTTAAACAGATATGTACTCCAAGTTTATATGTGAGCTTGATTTGCACTAAATCATAAGGTAGTTATGTGATGCATACGAGAGCAATCTATGAGACTATTCCTATGATTATGTGACATCGGATCAGTGTGAGAGGTGATGTGAAATCATACGATATATCTATGTCACATGAGCTCACTTTTATGTGAAAGTTTATCTGCCTATTGTATATGATGAGATGTGCATGTTCGGTAAAGGGATGGTATGCCCGAAGGAAGAGTGAAATAAAAATACGAACAACTACGTTATAATTTGATTATTATCTGTTGACACTGCTTAAAACTTACTAAGCATTGTAATGCTTACTCCGTTTACTCTGTTTCCTCTGTTTTATAGATCTCATTGCGAAGCTACAGGCTCGGGGATCGTCAGCAACTAGTCACACTATCACTATCCACTGTTTGGTACTGCTATATTTTAAATTATCTTATGGCATGTATAAAATAGACTAGTGGCGGAAGAATATTTTGGTTAATGTATATAGCCATGCGAAAATGGCTTATATATGTTTGAGCATAATGTTATAATCATTTGGTATGGAATGGTTAATCACTATCATAATTTGTGCTATTTATGCTAAAAGGGCTAGTTGAATCATGGAAACTATGAAATAGGTAAAGTCTACCTTAAAGGCAGATGCAGGCAGCAGCAGTGATGTAGATTTGGGAAAATCACTAAAAATAGTAGGATTGGAATTAAATAATTAATAAATTATGTAAACGAACCTCGATGAATCTATTTTCATAGGAAAGTGACGAAATGATCATATGGACAGTATGTTAAGAGATATTTAGGTTCTCGTGAGACAGGGCCAGAACGGTTTCTGGATTCCCTGTCCGGATTTTGGAAATTCATTATAAATTAACCAGAGATAATTAGGAGTCATTCCATATATGTATAGATTCCTCTCTGAGTCTAGTTTCTATAAAAACAAACAGCATCAGTATTGAAGCTCTTTGCAGGGAGATATCCAAGTCGTAATGCGCAAAGGTCAGTGTAGTCGATCCCTGTAACATGGGAGACTTTGACTAATAAAATGTACTAATTGGCCCAACCAAAAATTCTAGAAAAAAATATGTAGATGGGTATATGAGTCTAGTTTCAGGGAAAATTTACGGAACTGGATTTCGAGTTTAAGAACTCAATATATGATTTTTAAAGGGACTAGTACGCAGACTGGCAGCTTGTCTGGGAAATTTTTTTTTAGTGGTTTGAAGTCTGTTAACACCTCGTGTTCGACTCCGGCGACGGCCTCGGGTTCGGGGTGTTACAGAAGGCCCTCGAGGAATATTGGAAATAGAGCTAGTAATAAAGGTAGGACTAAAGATACAACCATGAGATCTGAAGCGAGAGCATCAGCGAGAGCTTATGCCATTCGCACTCATGAGGATGTGTCTTCTCCTGATGTTATTACTGGTACTTTTTCTCTTTATGATACTGGCGTTATTGCATTAATTGACCCTAGATCTACTCATTCATATGTTTTTATGAATTTGGTAAATAATAAGAAATTTCCTGTCAAGTTTACCGAATTTGTGATTAAGGTGTCAAACCCTTTAAGCAAGCATATTTTAGTTGACAAAATATGTAAGAAATGTCCTTTGATGATTAGAGGTTACTATTTTCCGGCTGACTTGATGTTGTTGCCATTTGATGAGTTTGACGTTATTTTGGGTATGGATTGGTTAACATTTGCATGATGCTATAGAAAATTGTAGATAGAAAGTTACTGAATTGAAATATAAAAATGGTGAAATTCTTCGGATTGAATTAGATGAGTAAGATAGATTGACTGTGGTGATTTCTTTAATGTCAGCTCGAAAATGTATAAGAAAAGGGTGTGAAGCTTACCTAGCTTATGTGTTAAACACGAAAGAGTCTGAATTGAAAATCGAACCAGTGTCGGTGTTGTGTGAATATTCGGATGTGTTCCCGGAAGAGTTGCCTGGGTTACCACCTGTTAGAGAAGTTGAGTTTGGCATTGAGTTAGTCCCTAGTACTTCACCGATATCGATTGCTCCGTATAGGATGGCTATGACTGAATTAAAAGAATTGAAAGCTCAGTTGCAAGAATTTATAGATAAGGGATTCGCGAGATCGAGTTATTCTCCCTAGGGTGCACTGGTATTATTTGTGAAGAAGAAAGATGGTTCTATGAGACTTTGTATAGTTTACCGATAGATCAATAAGGTAACCGTGAAGAACAAGTATCTCTTACCGAGAATAGATGACTTGTTTGATCAATTGAAAAGAGCAACAATGTTTTCCAACATTGATTTGAGATCCACGTATTACCAGTTGAGAGTTAAAGAATCAGACGTGTTGAAAATTGCTTTCAGAACAAGGTACGGGCACTATGAATTTCTTTTTATGCCATTTGGATTAACTAATGCCCCTGCTGTTTTCATGGACTTAATGAACCAAATTTTTCGACCATATTTGGATAAGTTTGTAGTAGTTTTTATTGATGACATACTGATTTATTCTCGTGATGAGACCGAGCATGTCGAGCATTTGAGAACTATTTTACAAACTTTGAGAGATAAACAGTTGCATGCTAAGTTCAGTAAGAGTTTTGGCTCAGAGAAGTGGGATTTTTCGACCATATTGTCTCATGTGATGGTATCCGGGTTGATCCAAGTAAAATTTCAGCAGTTGTTGATTGGAAACCACCGAGAAATGTGTTCGCAGTCAAAAGCTTTTTGGGATTATTTGGTTATTACTGATGTTTTGTTAAAGGATTTTTGATGATTTCTACTCCTATGACGAGATTGTTGCAAAAAGATGTCAAGTTTGAATGGTCGGAAAAATGTCAACAAAGTTTTGAGAAATTAAAAGCTTTATTGACTGAGGCATCAGTTTTAGTGCAACCAGAACCGAGAAAGGAGTTTGTGATTTATAGTGATGCGTCACTGAATGGATTAGGATGTGTGTTGATGCAATAGGGCAAAGCGATAGCTTATGCCTCGAAACAGTTGAAGCCACATGAGAAGAATTACCCGACATATGATTTGAAATTAGCCGCTATTGTGTTTGCTTTAAAGATTTTAAGACATCATTTGTACAGTGAGAAGGGTCATGTTTTACCAACCATAAGAGTTTAAAGTATTTGATGACTCAAAAAGACTTGAACTTATGGCAACGAAGACGGTTCGAATTGTTGAAAGATTATGAACTGGTGATTGGTTATCACCTAGGTAAAGCGAATGTAGTCGTAGACACCTTGAGTAGGAAGACCCTATTTTCCTTGAGAGCAATGAACATGAGGTTGCCTTTGTCCGATAATGGTTTGATCCTAGCTGAGTTGAAAGCTATACCATTATTTCTTCAACAAATTTGCGAAGCTCAGAAATGTGACAGTGTTTTGCAAGCCAAGAGAGTTCATTGTGAATCAGTTAGTGATTCAGATTTTCATGTTGGATCCGATGATTGTTTTAGGTTTCGACGTAGAGTTTGTGCACGGGAAAATGATAAAATTATTCATAAAATTCTTCATGAAGCACATAATGGTTGTTTATTTGTGCATCCGGGTAGTATGAAATTGTATAATGATTTAAAGAAAATGTATTGGTGGTCGGGCATGAAAAGAGATATCTTCGAGTTTGTTTCGAGATGTCTGATTTGTCAACAAGTTAAAGCTGAACACCAAGTGCCTTTGGGTTTACTTCAGCCAGTGATGGTACCCGAGCAGAAATGGGATAGGATAACGATGGATTTCGTAACGGGTTTACCTTTGACTCCGAAAAAGAACGATGTCGTCTGGGTCGTTGTTGATAGATTGACGAAATTGGCTCATGTTATACCGGTACGTACGGATTATTCACTTGATAAGCTAGTTGAATTATACATTATTGAGATTATGAGATTGCATGGGGTACCTATTTCTATTACTTCGGATAGAGATCCGAGGTTTACTTCGCAGTTTTGGAAAAAGTTGCAAGAAGCCTTAAGTACGAAATTGAATTTTAGTACCGCATTTCATCAACAGACCGACGGTCGTTCTGAAAGGGTAATTTAGGTACTTGAAGATATGCTCCGATGTTATGTATTCGAATTCAAAGGTAGTTGGGAGAAATACCTACCACTAGTCGAATTTGCCTATAACAACAGCCATCAGTCGAGTATAAAAATGGCACCTTATGAGGCATTGTATGGCTGCAAGTGCCGAACACCTTTGTATTCGACCGAGCTTAGTGAGAAATAGATTCACAGAGTTGATTTAGGGAAATCGAAGAAAAAGTGAAGGTAATTCGTGATTGCTTAAAAGATGTTTCAGACCGACAAAAGTCATACATAGATTTGAAAAGAAAAGAGATCGAATTTTAGATTGGTGAAAAATTATTTTTGAAAGTATCTCCATGGAAGAAGATTCTCAGATTTGGTCGTAAAGGCAAGTTGAGTCCACATTTTATTGGGTCGTACAAGATTATTAAAAGAATAGGGCTAGTGGCATATCGGTTAGCTTTACCAATAGAGTTGGAAAGAATTCATAATGTGTTTCATGTGTCGATGTTGAGACGATATTGTTCTGATCCTTCACACGTAATTTCTCCAACAGAGATTGAGATTCGACCGGATATAACGTATGGTAAAGAACCGATCAATATCTTAGCTCGAGAAGTTAAACAATTGAGAAATAAAAGTATAGCTCTAGTGAAGGTTTTGTGGCAAAGACACTGTGTTGGAGAAGCTACGTTGGAATCTAAGGAGGCTATGAGAAAACAATACCCAAACCTCTTTTCTGGTAAGATTTTGGGGACAAAAATCCCTAAAAAGGGGAGAGTTGTAACAGCCTGATTTTGTGGCTAGTCAGAACAGTGGCTTTAGGACCACAAATCTGACATATAAAAATTTATTTTTATTATATTTTTATGGTCTATATTTCACGGAATGATTTTTTGAAAATTTCGTTCGAAAATTTTGACGTTTGGGCACTCAATTTAGTAAAAAGGACTAAATTGTAAAAAGTGCAAAAGTTGAGTTATACATGCTAGAGGTGTCCAATTGCTATGAGATTTTAAAATGAAGGTCTTTAGATGGTAATTACGCCATTTTACTTTAAGTTAGACAAAAATAGACATGGGGTAAGAGAATTTTGTGTTTTGAGAAAAGGTCATTTTGATCATTTGGTTAATAAAAAAATAAAAAGGGAAAATGAAGCCAAAATTGTGTCCATCTTTTTCTACCTTGGCTGAAATTCTCAAGACACCATAGCTAGGGTTTTCTTCAACTTTCAAGCTTGATTGTAAGTACATCCTAGCCCCGTTTTTAATGCTAATTATGTTTTTGAAGTCATTATCACCTGATCTTTCTATTTCTACCATTGTTTTGAAGTAGGGTTCATGCTTAAAAATTTACCCATGATTGACATGCATGTATTTTGATGTTTGATGGAAGATATTGTAAGTTTAAGGTGTGATAAACAACGTTTACTAAGTGATTTTTAGTGAAAATGTATAAAAAGGACCTATTTGTAAAAAGATATAAAATGGGTAGTAAAAATCTGATTTGATGAAAATGTAGGCTGATATGAGCATGCATATGGTTTGGCTAGGCTTGGGTAACAAAGAAATTGAATACATTTCATTTTACAAGCCTAGGGACTAATTTGTAAAAATGTGAAACTTTAGGGGCAAAATAGTAATTTTTCCATATTGTGATGTTTGGACTGATTCGATTAATGTGAATATTAAATAACTTAAATTTGCTATTATAGATCAAGAAAAACAAAGTTCGGACCTTGATCGGGGAAAGAATAAAGTGTTTGACGATTAGAGCCTTTTCTACTATTTTTGTACTGAGATAAGTTCGTATGTAAATAATGCATCGTTATTTACGCTTTAATTGCTTTAACATCATATGAATTGTAATTAACTCGTTGAACGTAATTGACAAAGTTCGACCAGAGAGAAAATCCCAGTTGCACCTTAGGAATAGTTAGGATACAAATGTCATGACATTAGGGTTAGTTGAGATTACTTGTAAGACCATAAATGGGCTATCGGCATTGATATGAGATCCCATGTAAGACCATATCTGGGATCTGGCATTGGTATGGTACTATGTGTGTGAGATATCCTGAGTATCCTTTAGTATTCCAAGTGGTTCAACGGGAAACTTAACGGCAATGTTTAAGTTGTGAAAGACTATGGTATGTTGTGAAAGATTATGGTAAGTTGCAAGTTGGTACAGGTATGTACATAAAACTCATACTTAATAAGCTCGATATGTAATGAACCCTCTGTGTGGTATGATTTAGTAAGTTCTGATGTTAAGGTTTTAATAACATTTATGTTAAGTATGATTCTGAAATTTTACAATGATATTTATGTTAATTTACGTTATGTTAAATGTATGTTAAAGTGTGTATGATGCCTATTATTTGCATATGAACTTACTAAGCTTTAAAGCTTACTCCCTTTTCTTTTTCCCTTGTCTAACAATGTCACCAAGCTAGCTTAGGGATTGAAAACGGTCGGATATCCATTCACACTATCAAATTATCATTTTGGGTACTTATGATTTCAATATTTTAAGCTATGGCATGTATAGGGAATTTATCGTTTTGTTATGTGTCATATTTGATTTGGCCAAATATGTTGGCTTTAATGGTTGATAATTCATTTTGTAAATGGCCATTAAAAATTGGCTAATATTGGCTTAAGTATATATATGCATATGGTGATGTTTTCATGGATGTAAGAATTTGCATGGATTGAGTTGATAAGTAGGTTATGTTTGTATGTGGTAGATGGTTGCATCTAAATGATATATTGATATCTTGTTTGTGGCTGAATTAGTTGTATGAATATGCTTGGATTGGTTACTTGTTGTTTTGTTGTTGTGGAGGTTGGTGCAAGTAAGGGTGGCAAAATGGCTTGGTAAATAGCCTTATTTTTGTCCACACGGGCGTGTGTCTAGGCCGTGTGTGACACACGGCTTGTCCTATGGGTGTGTGATCCGGCGTGTGTCCCCTGCATTTTGAATTTTAGCTTCGAATTGGCCACACGGGCAGAGACACGGCCGTGTGTCTTAGCCGTGTGAAGGACACGGCCCAGGGACATGGGCATGTGCCCAAGGCATGTGAAGTCTGCACCTATTTTAGGAAAAATTATGAAAATTAAATCACCCACACGGCTTAAGCACACGGGCATATGACTTGGTCGTGTAATTTCAATTTGTTGATAATTTCATAAACAGAGAGTTACATGGGTTAGGGACACGGGCGTGTGTGACCACACCGCCTGCCCACACGGGCGTGTGTGACCACACCGCCTACCCACACGGGCGTGTCCTACGCCACACTGGCATGTGACCCCTATTTTAGTGAAAATTTTTCTAAGTGTAGGGAAATTTTCCAAAGTTCTCGGTTTAGTTTCGTACCACCCTAATGCATGTTTTGGGCCTCGTAGGCTCGTTCTAGGGACTATATGATGTTTATGAAAAGTTTTAAATTTGAGTGGAAATTGATGTCCTAGTTTTGAAGGTTTGTTTTTGTTTAAGTTCGTAATACCTCGTACCCTATTCTGGAGTCGAATACAGGTAAGGGGTGTTACAGTGGATATTGTGCTACCACTGAAGGATGGTCTCCAATCTTCTATTTTGTTGGAGGTATCACGATTTCAAGGTTTGGATATCGCGATACCCTCTCCTTTGGTGTTGTTTTCATTCATTTTCAACCTTCAACACGTCCTTACACCACTCAACCATACGTTTGGGCCTCCTATGGCACTATTGGCCAAATTGGGTCAAAAAATGAGTAAGAATGAGGCATTTACACTTATTAAATTAAAATCTAAAAATTATGAAAAATAAGAAAAAAACACTACTTTTCTTGAGAAAAAGCTCCTTAAGTATACAGGGAAAGTCTAATTTGTCGTATCAAATTATGATAGATAAATGAACTTAATGAAAGAATTTGATAGTTTTTAATATTCTTGTAAATTTAGTGTCTTTAACATGTTTGATTTCGTTTAAAGTCGAATTGCGTAATGTTTAAGGTTGGAAATTGTCATAAAGAATGCTAGGTTGGTTGAATTGATTGATAGGTGCATAGTTGCGAAGTTGTGAATTGAAATTGTGTCACATCCCAAAAATCAGGTTAGTAGAATCGAGTTTATGAACTGAGAGTGATCATACTCCAATTTTAAGATTATCCTTGTACATTTATTAATAAATAATTATCCTGGTGGTTAAGAGTTAGTGAGTTCATCCTTGACACCCAAGTTTGAACCCCTTCCCTCGCATCATTTTTATTGTGTACAATTCTACTTCAAAATTCTAGAGTTTTCATGCCCCATTTTTTAATTTAGTTATCATTAATTCATGAAAAAGTATGATTTAATCCCTAGTGGTTAAGAACATGCATAGTTTCCCTTGTGACCCTAGTTTGATTCCCCTCTCGCACTTTTATTTTTAATTTCAGCATTAACATCTTGGTCAACCCCTTTTGCCACCCATATTTGTCGCCATACAAGGGAGATTCTTTCCTCTCATACCTTTCTCTTCTTTCCCTTATTATTCCCTTTTCACTCCCCTTGTTCACCCTCTTTTCCTTTTCTTTCCCATGTCTCACTCCTTTCAATTTTTTCCCTTTACCCATTGACCTAAACAAAATAAGGATTTTGTTTCTCTTCTCATCCACTATTTTCTCTCATCATTTTTTCCTCCCCTCTTCCATTAGCCACCACTTTTTCACCGTTTTCGACCACTGTTATAACACCTATCACTACCACTTCACCATTGTTCCTCCTCTCTTGCTCTTTTCTTGCCACCATTGTTGTTGCGATGTCACATCACCACCATCTTCACCCACTAATTTTCTTCATTTTTCATCCTCTCTTCATTTATTTGGTCATAACTGAATTTTAACATCTTTTCTCTTACTCTTCTTAATTTGTTAAATAATTTTCATACTCACTTTCTTCTTTTTTTTATTTCTCATTAGCCACTACTCCAACATCTAATCAAAATTTTCAGTGAATCGTTAATCCTTCCGATCTAGTCAATTTAGCGTAAGTAACAATGAGTAAATCTAATCTCAATTCTTTCTTTTTTCATGTAAGTCGAATGAATGATTTAGTATTTGTATAATATGTTTCTTAAAGGATCAAATCCGGATCAGTCGAACTTACTCCAACATAAGAGAAAAATTTGGATATTCTTTCAAAAACGTATTATGGTAAGTTCTTTATTTGATTCATGAAAGATTATATTTGGTTTATGGCTGAAACTAACTAAGGTGCCTTTGGTTTCATACCATTATTATTTGATCAAATCAAGTGAGATTTAACAAGATTCGTTAACGTTGGAGTGTGGTGGTGTAGACCTAGTGACAAGGCTTCTTTTCAGGTGTAGGTTTTATCCTAACAATATTGTGTTTAATTGATTTAAAAGATTATAAGAAAAAAATTTATGCAAGTGATTGTTTTAACATCCAGACTATTTTGGTCATTGATACCTCCTTCAGTAGGATTGAATTCGAGTAAGTGACTCTGAACTGATAAATTTGTGATGCCATTTATGTATGAATATTGTTTCATGACTCGGTGATGTTCATATATTATGTGTTATTGATGCATGTCCTAAATATGTTATTGAAACGAATTAAATGATGAATCGTGCACACTATAACTAAAATATAGTCACATATTAAAAATGTGGATCATGATACTAATAATTCTAAAAGTGTTATTAAATGCGCTTATTGTAATGTGCTACCTACTGCATGGGAATTCATGCCACTGTTCTATCTCTAATCGCATGTTTAAATCATGCCTACTATTTCTGCCACTATTTGCATGCTCTGATCATGCTTATTATTCTGCTCTATCTTAGTTAAAAACGTCATTTTGCATTGGGTTGGGACGATTATGTGAGGAGGAAATCTAGAAGTTTATCTGAAATTCTTATGGTTTAACCATATTTTTTGCAGCAATTCTCGTGGTTTAACCATATTTCTAGCAGCTTTTCTGCAATTATGGCAGTTTATCTGCGAATTTGATGACTTGTCCAGAAATTGGTATGTTATTGGTTGGATGAGCTCTAGGGGGAACTTTTATTATGGTGTGTAACGGAGTTGGGTAGGACCTTTTCTTAAATCATTACACTAAAATGATCATGCATGGCATAAACTGCGAATTATGTACTATTTATGATATTTTGTATAGTCATTGGCTTGAGTAATATATATTTACTATTTATTACTGTTTACTAGAGTTAAGCCTCACATTAAGCTTTTTAGGTCACCCCCCTTAGTTTACTGTTTTTACAGATAACCCTCAAGGTTAGGACTTGGACACGGTTGTTAGAGGAGCTTCTTAGATGTTTTTACTTTTAAGTACTTTAAGATTAAATTTTAATTATTGTCTTGGGATTGTATTAATTTTAATTCAAGCTGTCGCATGACACTTTATTTTAGGGATTATTATTTCGATTTGCATGACATTAAGTTTTAAAAACTGCATAAATTGGTATTTGATAAGATTATGCATGAAATTTCGTTTTTAATAAAATTTGACAAAATCACTCTTTTCTGCTGCAATAATGAATATAAGTTTTGGATAAAATACGATTTAGTTTTTGAAATGAATGATCTTTACAAAGGAAATTCCAAAGAAACATGATTCTGAAATTAAAATGTTTTTGCGAAATAAGACAAATATCTAAGTTCTCTAGTTTTGAATAAAAAGGAAAAGGGGTTTTAAAGTATGTTTTAAATTACAAAAGTTTTTTTTTTCCATTCTGGTGGCCAATGTAGCCTTTAGAATTTGGTCATAACATTGAGGCTGGGTTTAGGAGGTTGCAGATTGCATAAGTGATAGGAGCAAAATGCCTAAGTTTTCAAAGTGCAAGATTGAAGTCACGACGTGGTACCATCGTGAGGTCGTGACGAGCCCTACTCAGTGAGTGAGGTCGTGATGTGGTACCATCGTGAGGTCGCAAAGAGAACAAGTCTAAGAGTGACGTTGCAACGTAGAATCCACAAAGTCGAGACGAGAAGCTGAAAGTTTAGACTTTACAATATGGTCCCTAAATGACCTTTGATCACCTTGGGAGCATTCGATCTCCCTAAGAGAAGATCAGAAAACATAGGGCTGAAGAATTTAAGGGAAAGAATGGGGATGACCCCGTAAAAGATGAATATTGGCTAGAAAATTATAACAGCCCATTTTTTTAGTGAAATCGAAATAGTGGTTTCGGGACCACAAATCTGACCCAAAAATATGATTTATTTTTATTTTATTATATGGTCCGTAATATGGTAGGCATATCATGTGAAAATTTTGAAACAAAAATTTTATCGATTAAGTGCTTAATTACAAGAAGGACTAAATCGCATAAAATGTGAAAGTTGAATTCTAGTAGCTATAAGAATCAAATAGCTATGGAATTCAAAACTAGAGGTCCTTACATGGTAATTAGACCATTAAAAAGTATGTAGATTTTTCTTGGTGACTCATCCATGGAATTATGGAAAAGGGTAAGGACTAAATCGAAAATACCAAAATACTTAATTAATTAAAAGATGATAAAATAAATCATCTTATTTTATTTCATCTTCAACCTAAAACACATGGAAACCCTAGGAGAGAGAAGAAACTTTCAAAGCCTAATCGGGTAAGTTCTCTTGTCCTGTTTTTAGTAATTTTGGTATTTTTAAAATCGAGATAGCTTAATCTCTCTATTTGAGGGATTAATTTGAAAAGTTATCAAGGTATGAAAATGGGTCATGGATGTATATGCTAGAAATTAGAAATTTATGGTAGAAAATAAAAGATTACTAAAAGATAAACAACTTTTACAAAGTGATTTTTGAGAAAAACATGATTTAGGGACTAAAATGAAAAGTTGTAAATTTTGATGAAAATTCTGAAATTTTATGAATACATGTGCTGGAAATTTTGTAATAGGGCTTTGGTTAGACTTGGAATAAGGAGTAATTTGCACAAATTTCATTTTTCGAGCCTAGGGACTCAAAATTTATGGAAAAGTTAGGGGCAAAATGGTAATTTTGCCTACGATGTAACTTAAGTCCATTTAAATATGAAGTGTGTGAAATTGATGGTTAAATTCATTTATATAGATCCAGACAACACTAATTTGATGTTAGATCAAGGAAAAGAAAAGGTTTCGGATTAGTAGATTTCTAACGCGAACAAGTGTCGAGGTAAATTCGTGTAACTTAATCCAGCATGTAAATATGTTTAATTAAATGTAGTGTTGTGTGGAATGTGATTTATATTGATGTACATTACTTGAATGCTATCATGTGAAATTTGACACATGCTTCAAAATGGTGAAAAAGGGTTGAGTCCCGATTGAATGTTTAATTCCGATGATTATATGTGTTTTCCCGAAACTAATAAAGTCCTACATTTGTTGCAGATGAGATTTAGCTCAAACGAGTAATCCCATTGACCTCATTATAGAAAGGATTTAGCCCAGATGGGTAATCCTGATATAATACCTCTCGAGCATATGTTATGATTAGGATTTAGCCTAGACTTGTAATCCTAATCGAACTCCTCTGAGCATACATTATATAAAGGATTTAGCCTGGACTGGTAATCCTGTTATACGATAAGTGGCTCGAGAGAGTTTTTCTTGATTAAATGCCCTAAAGGGGTACCCTCGAATAAGGAATTGATGGATTATTGTATCGTACATTTCGAGTGTACTACTTGAGCATCCATCTGAGTTCAATGATTCAACGGGCATAAAATCTTGACATGGCATGAAAATCTTGATATGATATGATAATGACTTGAAAGAATATTACTTGATGAGCTCATCTATGTTACTTGATTGATATGAAGATTTTGGTGACTAACATGGTTGATTGAATGTATTTGATTAGGCCATTTAACCAAATGGTTGGAACGTAACATTGTATGCTTAGATTTAATAAGCAAGATTGGTAAGTTTAGTTTCTGTTATACGAACTTACTAAGCATGTAATGCTTACTCCATTTTATTTTTTCCTATTTTATACAGCTCAGAAGCTCGTGAAGGTTGGAAGATCATTGGAGCATCATCACACTATCAACTAGTCATTTTGGGTATACTTATTAAAAGTATTTTGGTATAATGGCATGTATAGGACAACTTGGCCAATAGTGGCTTGAAATGTGATTTTGTAACCTGGCATTGGAATGGCTAGTATTGGTTCATTTTGGTATGACTAAGTAAATTATTATGGAATACTTATATACACAAGTGTTATGTTATGATTATATTCGCTTTCCCAAAACTAACAAAGTCTTGCATTTGTTGCAGATAGGATTTAGCTTAGACGAGTAATCTCATTGACCTTATTATAGAAAGGATTTAGCCCGGATGGGTAATCCCGATATAATACCTCTCGAGCATACGTTCTAATTAGGATTTAGCCTAGACTGGTAATCCTAATCGAGCTCCTCTAAGTATACATTATATAAAGGATTTAGCCCGGACGGGTAATCCTGTTATACGATAAGTGGCTCAAGAGAGTGTTTCTTGGTTAAGTGCCCTAAAGGGGTACCCTTGAATAAGGAATTGACGGATTATTGAAGCGTACACTTCGAGTGTACTACTTGAGCATCCATTGGAGTTTAATGACTCAACGAACAAAAAATTCTTGACATGGCATGAAAATCTTGATATGATATGATAATGACTTGAAAGAATATTACTTGATGAGCTCATCTATGTTACTTGATTGATATGAAGATTTTGGTGACTAACATGGTTGATTAAATGTATGTGATTAGGCCATTTAACTAAATGGTTGGAACATAATATTGTATGCTTAGATTTAATAAGCAAGATTGGTAAGTTTAGTTTCCGTTATACGAACTTACTAAGCATGTAATGCTTATTCCATTTTATTTTTACCTATTTTATACTGCTCGGAAGCTCGTGAAGGTTGGAAGATCATTGGAGCATCATCACACTATCAACTAGCCATTTTGGGTATACTTAGTAAAATTATTTTGGTATAATGGCATGTATAGGACAACTTGGCCAATAGTGGCTTGAAATGTGATTTTGTAACCTGGCCATTGGAATGGCTAGTATTGGTTCATTTTGGTATGACTAAGTAAATTATTATGGAATACTTATATACACAAGTGTTATGTTATGAATATGTTATCAAAGGTTGCTATTGCCTAAGTTAATCAAAGGTAAGTTTATTACCACCAATGCATGTGATGGTATGCCTTGTTGAATGATGGTAATTGCCGAATTTGAATGCTTGAATTGGTTGGTATTTGATATGTGTTTCACGTGCAGGTCTTGGGTGAAATTTTGGGTGAGAAATGAAGCTAAAAATGGCTTCATTTTGTCCACACGGCCTGGTAACATGGGTATGTGGTTTGGTCATGTGTCCCCTACACCTTAATTTTCAGAAATAAAATGCTCCGAATTGAGCACACAGGCAGAGACACGGGCGTGCGTCTCAACCGTGTGAAACTTGGACCTATTTTCGAGTTGAATTAATTAACCACACGTCCCAGCACACGGGCATGTGGCATGGCCGTGTGTGCAAGTTAGAGAGTTACACGGGGTCAAACACGGCCTGCAACACGGGCGTGTCCCAAGGTCACACCGGCGTGTGAGCCCTACACCTTGGAAAAATTTTATAATTTCACGAAAAATTCTTTGATGTCCCAATTAAGTCCCGATTTGATTCTAATGCTTGTATTGGGTCTTGAAGGCTAGATCAAGGGACGTTAAGGATGTTCTTGATAAATGAATAGTAATTTATGAAGATTAATTGAAAATGTTTAGAATGTTTTGGTAATGCTCTGAAACCCTATTCTGGCGACGGGTACGGGTTAGGAGTGTTACACTTGTGGTATCAAAGCTACAATTTACCCAATTCTCAGATTTGACGTAGCAAACATGAGTTTAGCTATATATGCCATTATATAAATTGTGATAGTGTGATGACTCTTGATTATTTTAAATGTGCTTTTCATATAGTAATGTCATCCAACCAAACTAGAGTTGAATCTGAGGAAGCTAAGAGTAATGCTTCAGCTTCAGTACAAAGAGTTGCATCTGCGTCTAGTAGTGAAAAGCCCATGTCTCAGGGCCGAATGAGGAGGCAAAATAAGCCTTATTTCAAATGATGAATGAATGATTTACCCAGTACTTGAGAAAAAATCCTACTGTACAACAACCTCCCCCGCATGCTCCCTCACTAATTCCTGAGGTACCACAGGGTACCGAACCTGTTAGAATTTGTAATATCCTGAATTAGGGCTTAATCAGAATAGTGGTTTCGTGACCACAAATCCGAGATAGAAATAATTATTTTATAATTATTTTGATTATTATAATATGATTGCATGATTGTGTGAACATTTCGTGATGAAATTCTATGCCTAAAGTGCTTAAATTGAAAGTAGGGACTA
This sequence comes from Gossypium hirsutum, assembly GCF_007990345.1. Lineage (NCBI taxonomy): Eukaryota > Viridiplantae > Streptophyta > Magnoliopsida > Malvales > Malvaceae > Gossypium > Gossypium hirsutum. The sequence goes on along the minus strand of NW_024403008.1, from coordinate 7,046 downwards.
AATCGAATAAGTTGCAAAATTTGCATTCTAGAAGTTTTTAGTATTAAATTGCATTGAAATATTAATTAGGAGATCTTAAATATAATTTGACCAATTTTAAGTTCATGGACAAAATTAGGACATGGAAGGAATTTTTGGAAAGTTTAGAAGTAAGGGCATTTTGGTCATTTAGTTATTAAAATGAATTAAAAACAAAATTAAAAGCCAATTTTTGTCCATCTTCTTCATTAGGCCGAAATTTCAAGGGTTCTCCATAGTTAGGGTTTGTTTCAAGCTTCCAAGCTCCATAGTAAGTGATTCCAAGCCCCGTTTTTAATGTTCTTTACGTTTTTTGAATCCTGGTAGCTCGATTAAGCTTATGTTAGCAATAATTCAACCTAGGGTTTATATTTGGAAAAATACCGATAGGTGAAATTTGTGTATTTTGATGTTTTATGATAGAATATGGAGTTTTAAATTATGTTAGACAACTTGTGCTACTCGGTTTTGAGTGAAAACGAGTAAAAGGGCTTAATCGGCAGAAATACCTAATAGTCACAAGTATATGTTAGAGTAAGAATTTGATGTTTCCATAGAAGGGAAAAATGATCAGCATGTTATAAAACATAAGAATAAGGAATAAAGTTTAATTCTCGAGCCTAGGGGCAAAAGTGTAATTATGCAAAAGTTTAGGGGCAAAAGTGTAATTTTTCCAAAGTTCATATTAAATGCTGTTTTGATGAATGTATGTATTAAATAAGATTAATTTGACATTATAGATCAAGAGAAACGAGATTCAAGTCGCGATCAAGAAAAAGAAAAGATTGTGGACTAAATTCCAAAATCTTTATATTTTGGTACCAAGGTAAGTTCATGTGTAAATAATGTAGCATAATTGTTATTTTTAAGTTATTGATGTTAATTATATGATAGGCTGATTTTTAATCGTGAAATATTATGCTTTGTGGTTAATGTTGAGTAATATGCAAATTATGTTTACTACTTGATAAATATGAATTGCTATCGAGTATCGGTTCCGATATTCCATGGAAGAAGACAAATGTGAGATCGAGGGAAAAAGCCCGTTTGAACCTTAGGAATAGATTAGGATACAAGTGACATGTCACTAGGATGTTTGAGCATCCGAACTCGTTGAGTTGAGTCCGAGTTCACTTATGGATGCAAACGCCCGAGCTCGTTGAGTTGAGTCCAAGTTCACTTAGGGGCGGGTTACATGATTTCTTAATTACATATGAGGCACTTATGTGCAAATTATCCGTGTATCCAAGTTGCATTCCGATGTGTTCAACGGGTGAAATTTCTAGTGAAATGAAAGAACACTTAAGATGCAAGCGACGTATTGGTAAGTGTGGTGAAATGGACACTTTAGATAGTTATGTTCTTAACCCTCGGGTTGATAATAGATACAACAACGATAAGGTGGTAAGATGATGAATGATGTTTAGAAATATGACATGTTTTGGTGATACCATGCTAAAGTTGTTTGGTATATTTGTATTGTTATGTTACTTGTTATTTACATATGAACTTACTAAGCATTTATGCTTACTCCCTCCTCTTTATTTACTGTAGTTTTGAACAAGCCAGCTAGGGAATCGGGACGGGTTGAAGGTTCGATCACACTATCCAAAGGACTTTCGTCTGGGTAAATGGCTTGTAAAACTTAAGTATGGCAAGTATAGCAATATACTTATTTTGTGTAAATAATTTTATGATATGGCCATGATTGGTTGAGAAAATGTTTGATATTGATAAGTCATGGTGATGGTTAAATTTAGATCATGTTTGATATCATGGAAGTTTAATAGGTTATCTAGTTCATAACAACTCATGAAAAGATGAAATTTGCCTTAAAACAGAATATTGCTACAGCAATGACATGAATTTGAAAAATCACTAAAAATAGTATAAATGGAATTAAATGAAGACCAAGTTATGAAATTGAAGCTTAATGAGCCTATTTTCATATGGAAAAAAAAAACAGGCATAATAATTATATTTTATGAGATATTTGAAACCTTGTGAAATAGGGCCAGAGTGATTTCTGGATCCTCTATTCTGACTTTAAAAATTCATAATATATTGTACAAAAATAATTAGAAGTCATTATTTATATGTACAGATTCCTTGTTAAGTCTAGTTTTGATAGAAATAAACCTCTTAGTCATTGAGATTCCGTATAGAGAGATATCTGATTCGTAATACATAGAGGTCAGAGCAGTCTAACCCTGAAATAGGGGAGACTTTAACTAATAAACTGTACTAATTGGCCCAACCAAAAATTCTAGAAAAAAATTAGTAAATATATATATGAGTCTAGATTTAGGGAAAATTTATGGATCTTGATTTCGAGTTTCCTAACTCGAGATATGATTTTTCTTGTAACTATGATGCGGGTAGCTAGAAAGCTGTGAATGTAGAAACAAATGATTTGAAGTTCTTAATTTGATAAATTATGTTCGATAACCCCTCAAGCTCGTCTTCGGCGATGGTCTCGAGCGTGGGGGCGTTACATTTGGTGGTATCAGAGGAGGTTTAGTCAGTTCTCGGACTACGTGTTGTATGTATGGATTTTGCTATACATGCCATATGTATGAATTGTGATAGTGTGACGACTTCTGACCTTTTTAAATGATTTTTAATAGTAAATGGATCCCGATCCATCTGTGGAAGATGAAGTAGAGAGTAATGCGCCAGCTCCGGCTGAAGGGGCAGCGCCGACTGAAAACCCACCCCCTACTGCTGGTCAGGGAGGAGGAGGAGGAGAAAGGGATCGGGAAGCCTTTCTCCAAATGATGAGTGCATGGTACACTGAGTTCTCGTTCGTACGAACCCAAATGTACGACCTCCCCCACCTCCCCCAATTCCTCAACCTATGCCTCCGATGCCTCAATGAGTGGATATGATAAAATTTCACAGAACCCCCATTGACAGAATTCGTAAACAAGGGGCTGAAGAATTTAGAGCAAATATTGATGATGATGCAGAGAAAGCAGAGTTCTGGCTTGAAAATTCTATCCGGGTATTTGATGAATTATCTTGTACACCTGAAGAATGTTTGAAATGTGCTACATCTTTGTTGAGAGATTCAGCCTATAATTGGTGGAAGACTTTGATTTCGATGGTACCGAAAGAGAGGGTAACTTGGGAATTCTTTCAAGAAAAGTTTCGGAAGAAATATATTAGTGAAAGATTTATTGATCAGAAATGTAAAGAGTTTCTTGAGCTGAAGCAAGGTAATATGACAGTCTCAGAATATGAAAGAGAGTTTGTTCGATTGAGTAAGTATGCCAGGGAATATGTTCCTACAGAAGCCAAGATGTGCCGACGATTTGAAGACGGGCTTAACGAAGACATTAAGGTATTTGCTGGGATCCTTGAACTAAAAGAAATGGTGGTACTTGTCGATCGGGCTTGCAAGGCTGAAGAATTACTGAAGGAAAAGAAAAATGTAGAATCTGAAACACAAAATTGGAAGAAAAGACCAATGAGTAATGCACCCTCACAGAAAACCCGGAAAGTCAAGAAATATGAATCCTCGTTCCCAAGTTTCAACTGGGCAAACATTTGGAAATTTTAAGAAGCGAAATATGGGTCCTAAATCTCAGACTACTTCTGCGGCTAGTGCGGGAAATACGAGATTTGTTAAACCCGAGTGCCAGCGGTGTGGTAGAAATCATTTTGGTCCGTGCAGAGCAAATGAATGTTTTTGATGTGGTTCTCCGGATCATTTTATTAGAGACTGCCCAGAGAGAGTTGAGAAAGAAAAATTTCAGAATGTAAAAGCTAGTGGTACAGACTCGAGGGGAAGGTATCCGAGAAAAGCTGGAAGTGAAACAAGCAGTAAGAATGTAGCCAGAGATGCAGCAGTTAGATCTGAAGGAAGAGCTCCGGCTAGAACTTATGCTATTAAAGCGCGTGAAGATGCTTCCTCACCCGATGTGATAACCGGTACATTTTCTTTTTATGATACTAATGTTATTGCTTTAATTGATCCCGGTTCTACTCATTCATATGTATGCATGAAACTGGTGTATAGTATGAATATACCTGTTGAGAACACAGAATTTATGATTAGAGTGTCGAACCCGCTAGGCAAATGCGTGATAGTTGATAAAGTAAGCAAGAAATGCCCTTTAATGATTCGGGGTCATTACTTTCCGGCCGACTTGATGTTGTTGCCGTTTGATGAATTTGATGTTATTTTGGGTATGGATTGGTTGACATTGCATGATGCTATAATAAATTGCAAAGAAAAGGTTATAGAATTAAAGTGTGAAAACGGTGAAATTCTGTGGGTTGAATCAGATAAATCAAAGGCATTGTCTAGTGTGATTTTTTCGAAGTCGGCTCAGAGATATTTGAGAAAGGGTTATGAAGCTTATTTGGCGTATGTAATTAATAAAAAAGAAGTTGAAAAGAAAGTTGAATCAGTGCCGGTTGTGTATGAATTTGCAGATGTATTTCCAGAAGAATTGCCGGGTTTGCCTCCAGTTAGGGAAGTAGAATTTGGTATCGATTTGATACCGGAAACAGCTCCGATCTCGATTGATCCATATAGAATGGCACCAACATAGTTGAAAGAATTAAAGTCGCAGTTGCAAGAGTTGACTAATAAAGGCTTTGTGAGACCAAGTTTTTCACCTTAGCATGCTCCCGTGTTATTTGTGAAAAAGAAGGATGGTTCTATGAGATTATGTGTTGATTATCGGCAGTTAAACAAGGTGACAATCAAAAGCAAGTATCCATTGCCGAGAGTTGATGATTTGTTTGATCAGCTAAAAGGAGCGACATGGTTTTCAAAGATTGACTTGAGATCTGGGTATTATCAGCTACGAGTAAAAGAGTCAGATGTGCCTAAAACTGCTTTTAGAACAAAGTACGGTCATTATGAATTTTTAGTTATGCCATTCGGGTTGACAAATGCTCCTGCTGTGTTTATGGACTTAATGAATCGCATATTTCGGCCATACCTGGACAGATTTGTTGTGGTGTTTATAGATGATATTTTAATTTATTCAAAGGATGAGACAGAGCATGCTGAGCATTTGAGGATAGTTTTGCAAACTTTGAGAGATAAGCAGCTGTATGCTAAGTTTAGTAAAAGTGAATTTTGGCTTCGGGAAGTTGGATTTTTGGGTCATATTGTTTCAGGTGATGGTATACGGGTTGATCCTAGTAAAATTTCAGCCATTGTTTATTGGAAACCACCAAAAAATGTAACTGAAGTTAGGAGTTTCTTGGGGCTAGCTGGGTATTATCGGCGGTTTGTAAATGGATTTTCTATAATTGCTGCTCCTATGACTAGACTACTCCGAAAGGATGTTAAGTTTGAATGGACGGAAGAATGTCAACAGAGTTTCGAAGAATTGAAAAAGTTATTAACTGAAGCACCAGTGTTGATACAACCCGAATCAGGTAAAGAATTTGTGGTGTATAGTGATGCTTCTCTAAATGGTTTGGGGTGTGTACTCATGCAAGAAGGAAAAGTGGTGGCTTATGCTTCGAGGCAGTTAAAACCTCATGAGAGGAATTATCCTACTCATGATTTGGAATTGGCTGCAGTGGTGTTTGCTTTAAAGATTTGGCGACATTATTTGTATGGTGAAAAGTGACGAGTATATACCGATCACAAAAGTCTTAAATACTTGATGTCACAAAAATACTTGAATTTGAGACAGCGAAGATGGTTAGAGTTATTGAAAGATTACGAGCTTGTTATTGATTATCATCCGGGAAAAGCGAATGTGGTTGCCGACGCTTTAAGCAGAAAGTTGTTGTTTGCTTTAAGAGTTATGAACACTCAGTTGAAAATTTCATATGACGGTTCGATTCTACCAGAGTTAAGAGCAAGACCGATGTTTTTACAAGAGATTTTTGAAGCTCAGAAAAATGATCAAGATTTGCTAGCCAAGAGAAAATAGTGTGAAGCTGATACGGGATCAGATTTCAAAATTAGTTCTGATGGTTGTTTGATGTTTAAAAATCGGATTTGTGTACCGAAAAATGATGAGTTGATTCAAAATATTTTGCATGAAGCACATAATGGTTGTTTAGTGGTTCATCCGGGCAGTACGAAGATGTATAATGACTTGAAGAAAATGTACTAGTGGAGTGGAATGAAAAGAGATATTTTCGAGTTTGTATCAAAGTGCTTAGTTTGTCAACAAGTGAAAGCTGAACACCAAGTACTTTCGGGATTACTCCAGCCTATTATGGTTCCTGAATGGAAATGGGATCGGATTACTATGGATTTTATATCAGGGTTGCCGTTAACTCTAGGGAAGAAAAATGCCATTTGGGCAATAGTTGACAGTCTGACTAAATTGGCTCATTTTATTCTGGTACGTACAAATTATTCTCTTAATAAGTTGGCTGAATTGTATATCCGAGAGATTGTTAGACTTCATGGGATACCTTTGTCAATCATTTCAGATAGAGATCCGACGTTTACCTCACGGTTTTGGAAAAAGTTGCAAGAGGCATTAGGTACAAAGTTAAATTTCAGCACTGCCTTTCATCCACAAACTGATGGACAATCAGAGAGAGTAATTCAGATTCTTGAAGACATGCTCAGATGTTGTGTATTGGAATTTCAAGATAGTTGGGAAAGGTACTTACCATTGGTAGAATTTGCTTATAATAATAGTTATCAGACGATTTTGAAGATGGCACCTTATGAAGCATTATATGGTCGTAAATGTCGGACGCCATTGTATTGGACTGAACTCAAGGAAAATCAGATTTATGGAGTTGATTTAATAAAAGAAACCGAAGAAAAGGTGAAAGTGATTCGAGATTGTTTGAAAGCTGCTTCAGATAGACAGAAATCTTATGCGGATTTGAAATGAAAAGAAATGGAGTTTCAAGTTGGTGATAAGGTCTTTTTGAAAGTGTCTCCATGGAAGAAAGTCCTTAGATTTGTACGAAAGGGCAAGTTAAGTCCGCGTTTTATTGGACCGTATGAAATAATTGAAAAAGTTGGACCGGTAGCATATCGGCTAGCGCTACCACCTGAATTAGAGAACATTCATGATGTGTTTCAC
>NW_024403007.1:0-30046 GCF_007990345.1 Gossypium hirsutum | reverse complement strand
TACAGCATTACATACATCAAAATACACAAAATTATAACATGTTCAAACCCTAAACCTCATCATAACTGAAAATAAATGGTAGAAATAGGTAGATCATGTTACAAGGATTCAAAAACGTGAAAATCATTAAAAACGGGGCAAGAACGGACTTATTATGGAGCTTGGAAAGCTAAACAAAACCCCAGCCATGGTGGTCTTCAAAATTTCGACCGAGGGGTGAAGATGACCAAAATTTGGCTTTTATTTTGTTTATTTAAAGATTTAATTACTAAATTTTATCATACTATGGCAAAAATTACATTTTTGCCGCTAAATTATCATAAACACTAGCAAAATTCATAAATCACTACCTAGCCAATAAAAAAAACAAATAAATAACTTATGACAATTAACAAAGCAGCATTAAAAACAACAAAAGCAAAAAAAAATAAAAACAAAAAAAAAAATAACATGGTTCAAACCCTAACCTCATCATAACTCAAAAAATGGTAGAAATAGGTAGATCATGTTACAAGGATTCAAAAACGTGAAAATCATTAAAAACGGGCAAGAACGACTTACTATGGAGCTTGGAAAGCTTAAACAAAACCCTAGCCATGGTGGTCTTCAAAATTCGGCCAAGGGGTTGAAGATGACCAAAATTGGCTTTTATTTTGTTTATTTAAACATTTAATTACTAAATTTTATCATACTATGGAAAATTACATTTGCCCAAATTTATCATTACACTTTCCCTGCTTAAAATATTTCATTATTATTTCACCTAACCTAGCCGAACCACTTCATAACTAAAAAACCACAATCCACTAATCACACTTTATGAAATTTATAACTTTAAAATTAGTCCTTTTAGCATTTTCATTGAAATCACTTAGCAAAAGTTGTTTCTCCAACCATAAACATGCATAATCTACCATTAAACATCAAAATACACAAATTATAACATGGTCAAACCCTAACCTCATCATAACTCAAATAAATGGTAGAAATAGGTAGATCATGTTACAAGGATTTCAAAAACGTGAAAATCATTAAAAACGGGGCAAGAACGACTTACTATGGAGCTTGGAAAGCTTAAACAAAACCCTAGCCATGGTGGTCTTCAAAATTTCGGCCAGGGGTTGAAGATGACCAAAATTTGGCTTTTATTTTGTTTATTTAAACATTTAATTACTAAATTTATCATACATGCAAAATTACATTTTGCCCTAAATTTATCATATTACACTTTACCCTAGCTTGTAAAATTTTCATTAATTATTTCACTTAACCTAGCCGAACCACTTTCATAACTATAAAACCCACAATTCCACTAATCACACTTTATGACAAATTTATAACTTTACAAATTAGTCCTTTTAGCATTTCATTGAAAATCACTTAGCAAAAGTTGTTTCTCCAACCATAAACATGCATAATCTACCATTAAACATCAAAATACACAAATTATAACATGGTTAAACCCTAACCTTCATCATAACTCAAATAAATGGTAGAAATAGGTAGATCATGTTACAAGGATTCAAAAACGTGAAAATCATTAAAAACGGGGCAAGAACAATTACTATGGAGCTTGGAAAGCTTAAACAAAACCCTAGCCATGGTGGTCTTCAAAATTTCGGCCAGGGGTTGAAGATGACCAAAATTTGGCTTTTATTTGTTTATTTAAACATTTAATTACTAAATTTATCATACTATGGCAAAAATTACATTTTTGCCCTAAATTTATCATATTACACTTTACCCTAGGCTTGTAAAATATTTTCATTAATTTATTTTCACCTTAAGCCTAGCCGAACCACTTTCATAACTATAAAAACCCACAATTTCCACTAATCACACTTTTATGAAAATTTTATAACTTTACAAATTAGTCCTTTTTAGCATTTCATTGAAAATCACTTAGCAAAAGTTGTTTCTCCAACCATAAACATGCATAATCACCATTAAACATCAAAATACACAAATTATAACATGGTTCAAACCCTAACCTTCATCATAACTCAAATAAATGGTAGAAATAGGTAGATCATGTTACAAGGATTCAAAACGTGAAAATCATTAAAAACGGGGCAAGAACGGACTTACTATGGAGCTTGGAAAGCTTAAACAAAACCCTAGCCATGGTGGTCTTCAAAATTTCGGCCAGGGGTTGAAGATGACCAAAATTTGGCTTTTATTTTGTTTATTTAAACATTTAATTACTAAATTTTATCATACTATGGCAAAAATTACATTTTTGCCCCTAAATTTTATCATTTTACACTTTGCCCTAGGCTTTAAAATAATTTTCATTCAATTTATTTTCACCTTAAGCCTAGCCGAACCACTTTCATAACTATAAAAACCCACAATTTCCACTAAATCACACTTTTATGACAAATTTTATAACTTTTACAAATTAGTCCTTTTAGCATTTTCATTGAAAATCACTTAGCAAAAGTTGTTTCTCCAACCATAAACATGCATAATCTACCATTAAACATCAAAATACACAAATTATAACATGGTTCAAACCCTAACCTTCATCATAACTCAAATAAATGGTAGAAATAGGTAGATCATGTTACAAGGATTTCAAAAACGTGAAAATCATTAAAAACGGGGCAAGAACGGACTTATATGGAGCTTGGAAAGCTTAAACAAAACCCAGCCATGGTGGTCTTCAAAATTTCGCCAGGGGTTGAAGATGACCAAAATTTGGCTTTTATTTTGTTTATTTAAACATTTAATTACTAAATTTTATCATACTATGGCAAAAATTACATTTTGCCCTAAATTTTATCATATTACACTTTACCCTAGGCTTGTAAAATATTTTCATTAATTTATTTTCACTTAAGCCTAGCCGAACCACTTTCATAACTATAAAAACCCACAATTTCCACTAATCACACTTTTATGACAAATTTTATAACTTTTACAAATTAGTCCTTTTTAGCATTTTCATTGAAAATCACTTAGCAAAAGTTGTTTCTCCAACCATAAACATGCATAATCTACCATTAAACATCAAAATACACAAATTATAACATGGTTAAACCCTAACCTTCATCATAACTCAAATAAATGGTAGAAATAGGTAGATCATGTTACAAGGATTTCAAAAACGTGAAAATCATTAAAAACGGGGCAGAACAATTACTATGGAGCTTGGAAAGCTTAAACAAAACCCTAGCCATGGGGTCTTCAAAATTTCGGCCGAGGGTTGAAGATGACCAAAATTTGGCTTTTATTTGTTTATTTAAACATTTAATTACTAAATTTTATCATACTATGGCAAAAATTACATTTTTGTCCCTAAATTTTATCATATTACACTTTACCCTAGGCTTGTAAAATATTTTCATTTAATTTATTTTCACCTTAACCTAGCCGAACCACTTTCATAACTATAAAACCCACAATTTCCACTAAATCACACTTTTATGAAAATTTTATAACTTTTACAAATTAGTCCTTTTTAGCATTTTCATTGAAAATCACTTAGCAAAAGTTGTTTCTCCAACCATAAACATGCATAATCCACCATTAAACATCAAAATACACAAATTTATAACATGGTTCAAACCCTAACCTTCATCATAACTCAAAAAATGGTAGAAATAGGTAGATCATGTTACAAGGATCTCAAAACGTGAAAATCATTAAAAACGGGGCAAGAACGGACTTACTATGGATCTTGGAAAGCTTAAACAAAACCCTAGCCATGGTGGTCTTCAAAATTTCGGCCAGGGGTTGAAGATGACCAAAATTTGGCTTTTATTTTGTTTATTTAAACATTTAATTACTAAATTTTATCATACTATGGAAAAATTACATTTTTGCCCCTAAATTTTATCATTTTACACTTTTGCCCTAGGCGTTTAAAATAATTTTCATTCAATTTATTTTCACCTTAAGCCTAGCCGAACCACTTTCATAACTATAAAAACCCACAATTTCCACTAAATCACACTTTTATGGCAAATTTTATAACATTTATAAATTAGTCCTTTTAGCATTTTCATTGAAAATCACTTAGCAAAAGTTGTTTCTCCAGCCATAAACATGCATAATCTACCATTAAACATCAAAATAAAGAAATTTATAACATGGTTCAGACCCTAGACCTTCATTGTAACTCAAATAAATGGTAGAAATAGGTAGATCATGTTACAAGGATTTCAAAAACGTGAAAATCATTAAAAACGGGGCAAGAACAGACTTATTATGGAGCTTGGAAAGCTTAAACAAAACCCAGCCATGGTGGTCTTCAAAATTTCGGCCGAGGGGTTGAAGATGACCAAAATTTGGCTTTTATTTTGTTTATTTAAACATTTAATTACTAAATTTTATCATACTATGGCAAAAATTACATTTTTGCCCTAAATTTTATCATATTACACTTTACCCTAGGCTTGTAAAATTATTTTCATTTAATTTATTTTCACCTTAACCCTAGCCGAACCACTTTCATAACTATAAAAACCCACAATTTCCACTAAATCACACTTTTATGACAAATTTTATAACTTTTACAAATTAGTCCTTTTTAGCATTTTCATTGAAAATCACTTAGCAAAAGTTGTTTCTCCAACCATAAACATGCATAATCTACCATTAAACATCAAAATACACAAATTTATAACATGGTTCAAACCCTAACCTTCATCATAACTCAAATAAATGGTAGAAATAGGTAGATCATGTTACAAGGATTCAAAACGTGAAAATCATTAAAAACGGGGCAAGAACAGACTTACTATGGACTTGGAAAGCTTAAACAAAACCCTAGCCATGGTGGTCTTCAAAATTTCGGCCAAGGGGTTGAAGATGACCAAAATTTGGCTTTTATTTTGTTTATTTAAACATTTAATTACTAAATTTTATCATACTATGGAAAAATTACATTTTTGCCCTAATTTTATCATTTACACTTTTCCCTAGGCTTTAAAATAATTTTCATTCAATTTATTTTCACCTTAAGCCTAGCCGAACCACTTTCATAACTATAAAAACCCACAATTTCCACTAAATCACACTTTTATGACAAATTTTATAACTTTTACAAATTAGTCCTTTTTAGCATTTTCATTGAAAATCACTTAGCAAAAGTTGTTTCTCCACCATAAACATGCATAATCACCATTAAACATCAAAATAAAAAATTTATAACATGGTTCAACCCTAACCTTCATCATAACTCAAATAAATGGTAGAAATAGGTAGATCATGTTACAAGGATTTCAAAAACGTGAAAATCATTAAAAACGGGGCAAGAACAGACTTACTATGGAGCTTGGAAAGCTTAAACAAAACCCTAGCCATGGTGGTCTTCAAAATTTCGGCCGAGGGGTTGAAGATGACCAAAATTTGGCTTTTATTTTGTTTATTTAAACATTTAATTACTAAATTTTATCATACTATGGCAAAAATTACATTTTTGCCCCTAAATTTTATCATTTACACTTTTGCCCTAGGCTTGTAAAATAATTTTCATTCAATTTATTTTCACCTTAAGCCTAGCCGAACCACTTTCATAACTATAAAAACCCACAATTTCCACTAATCACACTTTTATGACAAATTTTATAACTTTTACAAATTAGTCCTTTTTAGCATTTTCATTGAAAATCACTTAGCAAAAGTTGTTTCTCCAACCATAAACATGCATAATCTACCATTAAACATCAAAATACACAAAATTATAACATGGTTAAACCCTAACCTTATCATAACTCAAATAAATGGTAGAAATAGGTAGATCATGTTACAAGGATTTCAAAAACGTGAAAATCATTAAAAACGGGGCAAGAACGGACTTACTATGGAGCTTGGAAAGCTTAAACAAAACCCTAGCCATGGTGGTCTTCAAAATTTCGGCGAGGGGTTGAAGATGACCAAAATTTGGCTTTTATTTTGTTTATTTAAACATTTAATTACTAAATTTTATCATACTATGGCAAAAATTACATTTTGCCCTAAATTTTATCATTTACACTTTACCCTAGGCTTGTAAAATTATTTTCATTTAATTATTTTCACCTTAACCCTAGCCGAACCACTTTCATAACTATAAAAACCCACAATTTCCACTACATCACACTTTTATGACAAATTTTATAACTTTTACAAATTAGTCCTTTTTAGCATTTTCATTGAAAATCACTTAGCAAAAGTTGTTTCTCCAACCATAAACATGCATAATCTACCATTAAACATCAAAATACACAAAATTATAACATGGTTAAACCCTAACCTTCATCATAACTCAAATAAATGGTAGAAATAGGTAGATCATGTTACAAGGATTTCAAAACGTGAAAATCATTAAAAACGGGGCAAGAACAAATTACTATGGAGCTTGGAAAGCTTAAACAAAACCCTAGCCATGGCGGTCTTCAAAATTTCGGCCGAGGGGTTGAAGATGACCAAAATTTGGCTTTTATTTTGTTTATTTAAACATTTAATTACTAAATTTTATCATACTATGGCAAAAATTACATTTTTGTCCCTAAATTTTATCATAATTACACTATTACCCTAGGCTTGTAAAATTATTTTCATTTAATTTATTTTCACCTTAACCCTAGCCGAACCACTTTCATAACTATAAGAACCCACAATTTCCACTAAATCACACTTTTATGAAAATTTTATAACTTTTACAAATTAGTCCTTTTTAGCATTTTCATTGAAAATCACTTAGCAAAAGTTGTTTCTCCAACCATAAACATGCATAATCCACCATTAAACATCAAAATACACAAATTTATAACATGGTTCAAACCCTAAACCTTCATCATAACTCAAAAAATGGTAGAAATAGGTAGATCATGTTACAAGGATTCAAAACCGTGAAAATCATTGAAAACGGGGCAAGAACGGACTTACTATGGATCTTGGAAAGCTTAAACAAAACCCTAGCCATGGTGGTCTTCAAAATTTCGGCCAAGGGGTTGAAGATGACCAAAATTTGGCTTTTATTTTGTTTATTTAAACATTTAATTACTAAATTTTATCATACTATGGAAAAATTACATTTTTGCCCCTAAATTTTATCATTTTACACTTTTGCCCTAGGCTTTAAAATAATTTTCATTCAATTTATTTTCACCTTAAGCCTAGCCGAACCACTTTCATAACTATAAAAACCCACAATTTCCACTAAATCACACTTTTATGGCAAATTTTATAACATTTATAAATTAGTCCTTTTTAGCATTTTCATTGAAAATCACTTAGCAAAAGTTGTTTCTCCAGCCATAAACATGCATAATCACCATTAAACATCAAAATAAAGAAATTTATAACATGGTTCAGACCCTAGACCTTCATGTAACTCAAATAAATGGTAGAAATAGGTAGATCATGTTAAAGGATTTCAAAAACGTGAAAATCATTAAAAACGGGGCAAGAACAGACTTATTATGGAGCTTGGAAAGCTTAAACAAAACCCAGCCATGGTGGTCTTCAAAATTTCGGCCGAGGGGTTGAAGATGACCAAAATTTGGCTTTTATTTTGTTTATTTAAACATTTAATTACTAAATTTTATCATACTATGGCAAAAATTACATTTTTGCCCCTAAATTTTATCATTTTACACTTTTGCCCTAGCTTGTAAAATAATTTTCATTCAATTTATTTTCACCTTAAGCCTAGCCGAACCACTTTCATAACTATAAAAACCCACAATTTCACTACATCACACTTTTATGACAAATTTTATAACTTTTACAAATTAGTCCTTTTTAGCATTTTCATTGAAAATCACTTAGCAAAAGTTGTTTCTCCAACCATAAACATGCATAATCTACCATTAAACATCAAAATACACAAAATTATAACATGGTTAAACCCTAACCTTCATCATAACTCAAATAAATGGTAGAAATAGGTAGATCATGTTACAAGGATTTCAAAAACGTGAAAATCATTAAAAACGGGGCAAGAACGGACTTACTATGGAGCTTGGAAAGCTTAAACAAAACCCTAGCCATGGTGGTCTTCAAATTTCGCGAGGGGTTGAAGATGACCAAAATTTGGCTTTTATTTTGTTTATTTAAACATTTAATTACTAAATTTTATCATACTATGGCAAAAATTACATTTTTGCCCTAAATTTTATCATAATTACACTTTACCCTAGGCTTGTAAAATTATTTTCATTTAATTTATTTTCACCTTAACCCTAGCCGAACCACTTTCATAACTATAAAAACCCACAATTTCCACTACATCACACTTTTATGACAAATTTTATAACTTTTACAAATTAGTCCTTTTTAGCATTTTCATTGAAAATCACTTAGCAAAAGTTGTTTCTCCAACCATAAACATGCATAATCTACCATTAAACATCAAAATACACAAAATCATAACATGGTTAAACCCTATACCTTCATCATAACTCAAATAAATGGTAGAAATAGGTAGATCATGTTACAAGGATTTCAAAAACGTGAAAATCATTAAAAACGGGGCATGAACAAATTACTATGGAGCTTGGAAAGCTTAAACAAAACCCTAGCCATGGCGGTCTTCAAAATTTCGGCCGAGGGGTTGAAGATGACCAAAATTTGGCTTTTATTTTGTTTATTTAAACATTTAATTACTAAATTTTATCATACTATGGCAAAAATTACATTTTTGTCCCTAAATTTTATCATAATTACACTATTACCCTAGGCTTGTAAAATTATTTTCATTTAATTATTTTCACCTTAACCCTAGCCGAACCACTTTCATAACTATAAAACCCACAATTTCCACTAAATCACATTTTATGAAAATTTATAACTTTTACAAATTAGTCCTTTTTAGCATTTTCATTGAAAATCACTTAGCAAAAGTTGTTTCTCCAACCATAAACATGCATAATCCACCATTAAACATCAAAATACACAAATTTATAACATGGTTCAAACCCTAAACCTTCATCATAACTCAAAAAATGGTAGAAATAGGTAGATCATGTTACAAGGATCTCAAAACCGTGAAAATCATTAAAAACGGGGCAAGAACGGACTTACTATGGATCTTGGAAAGCTTAAACAAAACCCTAGCCATGGTGGTCTTCAAAATTTCGGCCAAGGGGTTGAAGATGACCAAAATTTGGCTTTTATTTTGTTTATTTAAACATTTAATTACTAAATTTTATCATACTATGGAAAAAATTACATTTTTGCCCCTAAATTTTATCATTTTACACTTTTGGCCTAGGCGTTTAAAATAATTTTCATTCAATTTATTTTCACCTTAAGCCTAGCCGAACCACTTTCATAACTATAAAAACCCACAATTTCCACTAAATCACACTTTTATGACAAATTTTATAACTTTTACAAATTAGTCCTTTTGAGCATTTTATTGAAAATCACTTAGTAAAAGTTGTTTCTCCAACCATAAACATGCATAATCTACCATTAAACATCAAAATACACAAAATCATAACATGGTTTAAACCTTATACCTTTATCATAACTCAAATAAATGGTAGAAATAGGTAGATCATGGTACAAGGATTTCAAAAACGTGAAAATCATTAAAAACGGGGCAAGAACGGACTTACTATGGAGCTTGGAAAGCTTAAACAAAACCCTAGCCATGGTGGTCTTCAAAATTTCGACGAGGGGTTGAAGATGACCAAAATTTGGCTTTTATTTTGTTATTTAAACATTTAATTACTAAATTTTATCATACTATGGCAAAAATTACATTTTTGCCGCTAAATTTTATCATAACTACACTGTTACCCTAGGCTTTAAAATTATTTTCATTTAATTAATTTTCACCTTAACCCTAGCCGAACCACTTTCATCACTATAAAAACCCACAATTTCCACTACATCACACTTTTATGACAAATTTTATAACTTTTACAAATTAGTCCTTTTTAGCATTTTCATTGAAAATCACTTGCAAAAGTTGTTTCTCCAACCATAAACATGCATAATCTACCATTAAACATCAAAATACACAAAATCATAACATGGTTTAAACCCTATACCTTCATCATAACTCAAATAAATGGTAGAAATAGGTAGATCATGTTACAAGGATTTCAAAAACGTGAAAATCATTAAAAACGGGGCATGAACAAATTTACTATGGAGCTTGGAAAGCTTAAACAAAACCCTAGCCATGGCGGTCTTCAAAATTTCGGCCGAGGGGTTGAAGATGACCAAAATTTGGCTTTCATTTTGTTTATTTAAACATTTAATTACTAAATTTTATCATACTATGGCAAAAATTACATTTTTGTCCCTAAATTTTATCATAATTACACTATTACCCTAGGCTTGTAAAATTATTTTCATTTAATTCATTTTCACCTTAACCCTAGCCGAACCACTTTCATAACTATAAGAACCCACAATTTCCACTAAATCACAATTTTATGAAAAATTGTATAACTTTTACAAATTAGTCCTTTTTAGCATTTTCTTTAAAATCACTTAGCAAAAGTTGTTTCTCCAACCATAAACATGCATAATCCACCATTAAACATCAAAATACACAAATTTATAACATGGTTCAAACCCTAAACCTTCATCATAAATCAAAAAAATGGTAGAAATAGGTAGATCATGTTACAAGGATCTCAAAACCGTGAAAATCATTGAAAACGGGGCAAGAACGGACTTACTATGGATCTTGGAAAGCTTAAACAAAACCCTAGCCATGGTGGTCTTCAAAATTTCGGCCAAGGGGTTGAAGATGACCAAAATTTGGCTTTTATTTTGTTTATTTAAACATTTAATTACTAAATTTTATCATACTATGGAAAAAATTACATTTTTGCCCCTAAATTTTATCATTTTACACTTTTGGCCCTAGGCGTTTAAAATAATTTTCATTCAATTTTTTTCACCTTAAGCCTAGCCGAACCACTTTCATAACTATAAAAACCCACAATTTCCACTAAATCACACTTTTATGGCAAATTTTATAACATTTATAAATTAGTCCTTTTTAGCATTTTCATTGAAAATCACTTAGCAAAAGTTGTTTCTCCAGCCATAAACATGCATAATCTACCATTAAACATCAAAATAAAGAAATTTATAACATGGTTCAGACCCTAGACCTTCATTGTAACTCAAATAAATGGTAGAAATAGGTAGATCATGTTACAAGGATTTCAAAAACGTGAAAATCATTAAAAACGGGGCAAGAACAGACTTATTATGGAGCTTGGAAAGCTTAAACAAAACCCCAGCCGTGGTGGTCTTCAAAATTTCTGCCGAGGGGTTGAAGATGACCAAAATTTGGCTTTTATTTTGTTTATTTAAACATTTAATTACTAAATTTTATCATACTATGGCAAAAATTAAATTTTTGTTCCTAAATTTTATCATAATTACACTATTACCCTAGGTTTGTAAAATTATTTTCATTTAATTTATTTTCACCTTAACCCTAGCCGAACCACTTTCATAACTATAAAAACCCACAATTTCCACTACATCACACTTTTATGACAAATTTTACAACTGTTACAAATTAGTCCTTTTTAGCATTTTCATTGAAAATCACTTAGCAAAAGTTGTGTCTCCAACCATAAACATGCATAATCCACCATTAAACATCAAAATACACAAATTTATAACATGGTTCAAACCCTGAACCTTCATCATAACTCAAAAAATGGTAGAAATAGGTAGATCATGTTACAAGGATCTCAAAACCGTGAAAATTATTAAAAATGGGGCAAGAACGGACTTACTATGGATCTTGGAAAGCTTAAACAAAACCCTAGCCATGGTGGTCTTCAAAATTTCGGCCAAGGGGTTGAAGATGACCAAAATTTGGCTTTTATTTTTGTTTATTTAAACATTTAATTACTAAATTTTATCATACTATGGAAAAAATTACATTTTTGCCCCTAAATTTTATCATTTTACACTTTTGGCCCTAGGCGTTTAAAATAATTTTCATTCAATTTATTTTCACCTTAAGCCTAGCCGAACCACTTTCATAAGTATAAAAACCCACAATTTCCACTAAATCACACTTTTATGACAAATTTTATAACTTTTACAAATTAGTCCTTTTGAGCATTTTCATTGAAAATCACTTAGTAAAAGTTGTTTCTCCAACCATAAACATGCATAATCTACCATTAAACATCAAAATACACAAAATCATAACATGGTTTAAACCCTATACCTTTATCATAACTCAAATAAATGGTAGAAATAGGTAGATCATGGTACAAGGATTTCAAAAACGTGAAAATCATTAAAAACGGGGCAAGAACGGACATACTATGGAGCTTGGAAAGCTTAAACAAAACCCTAGCCATGGTGGTCTTCAAAATTTCGAACGAGGGGTTGAAGATGACCAAAATTTGGCTTTTATTTTGTTCATTTAAACATTTAATTACTAAATTTTATCACACTATGGCAGAAATTACATTTTTGCCGCTAAATTTTATCATAACTACACTGTTACCCTAGGCTTGTAAAATTATTTTCATTTAATTAATTTTCTCCTTAACCCTAGCCGAACCACTTTCATAACTATAAAAACCCACAATTTCCACTACATCTGTGACAGCCCAAAATTGACCCTAGTCGGGAAGTGGTTTCGGGACCGTTAAACCGAGTCACCGAAATGTTTGAATGTGATATTTATTGTCTAGAATATGTAACTATGAATGTGTGAAAATTTCATGCTTCGATTTAGTCGATTGCATGTGAATTAAGTCAATAGGACTTATGTGAGAAAATTTTAAAATGTGATAGGTCAATGCGTAAGGACCTATTAGTGCATGTGGGAAAAAAGGGGGGACTTGCATGTCAAATTCCCCCTCCTAATAAGTAGTGGCCGGCCATGCAATGGGTGGAAACATGTTGGGAACATGTTGGCCTAGTGAGGTATGTAGGATAAAATATAATAAGAAGTATGGGGAAATAAAGAAATGGAAAAAGGAAAGGATGTGTGTAATTGTTTCTTCCCCTCCCCATTGCCGTGAAAGTAAGAAGGAAAAACAAAAAAAAAAGTGTCCATCTTTCTTCATTTCCCCTTGGCCGAATGTTCTAAGGAAGAAAGAAAAACAAGTTGTGTTTTTTTTGGTTCTTCTTGGCCGGATTGAAAGAAAGAATTGGGGCAAAAACATTCGGTCACTTGAAGCTTGAGAAGGGGGGGATGGGTGAAGAAAACTAAGTGTTCATCTTTGTTTCTTCTAAGCCGAATGTGAAGGAAGAATAGGGGAGAAACACCACTCGGTCATCCTAGGCTTAAACTAAGGTAAAAAGTTTATGTTAAAATTTGATTTTGGGAATGAATAAAGCTTTCGGCCATAGTAGTCAATAAAGAATATGGCTGTTGTTTCATATTAATTTGGACGAATCATGGTGGATGGGCGTTTGAGCCAAACAAATGATCATATGTATGCATTAGATGCTAAGTAGGAAGAATCGGCTATCATGTTGGATGCTATTGCCGAATATGAACTTGGTTATATTTGAGTAATGTATGTGTTTTGAGTTGACGGCATGAAAAGAAGGCTTAAAATGTGTTATAAACAAATTATATGTTAAACTAAGGTTTGCTAAATTACCATTTTTCCTTGCCGAATATGTGCTTAATTAAAGAAGAGTTTGTGTTGAATGTTTAAATAATTTAGATAATTATTAATCTAAGTCTAAGCTAGGTAAAGTAAATGATTGTGGCTTAATTGTTTAGGGCAAGTGGCTATTATGGTGAAATGCAAATTCGGTCATGGAATTTAATGTATTTCTTATTGAATTTTGATAAATTTTGTTATAAGAAATACTAAGGATGAAATTGAGTTGGCTATTTAAATGACATTAATTTTTGGTATTAAGTTGAATTGGAAAGTTGATAAATGTGTAAATATGACTTAGGGCTTATATAAGCATTCGGCATTAGCTAAGGAGTGAGAATTTGATAGTTGATGTATATGTAAATGGGTAGTGTTAATTGAATGTGATTTAGTTGGTGATAATCGTAGTGGTTAAACTAGTTAAATTATTGATTTAGCTCAAGGAGTTAAAGGAGGTGAATCGAGCAAAGGCAAAGAAAAGGTCATCGAGTAGCCGAGTTGGAACCGTCTTACCCAACACGAGGTAAGTCATTAAGCATGTAGTTGGTATTATTTCAAATGGTCATAATGTTTATGTATTGATGCTGAATGGAATGAATAAATATACATATATATATGTGCATGTACGTATGTGATGATGAAATTGTTGAATGAAAAGAAAAGAGGTAAGATGTACTGAGTTGTTGATCTCGGCACTAAACGTGCGGGTATAACCATTTATGACCATGAGATTGGCGCTAAGTGCGCGGGATTAAATTGTACAGCACTAAGTGTGCGAATTGACCATGCGGCACTAAGTGTGCGAGTTTGACTATGTAGCACTAAGTGTGCGATTTGATTACGTAGCACTAAGTGTGCGAGTTGATTATATAGCACTGAGTGTGCGGACTCAATATACATTCGTGAATCATTATGGACACTATGTGTGCGACACCATTGAGTCGATCGCGGACAGCGGATCGGGTAAGTGTCCTGAGTACATGGCTAATAGGTGCTATGCTTATACTTGGTGTTGAGCCCGGTAAGTTTGAACCTATGTGACAAATATACTTGAAGCCACGTACATAAAATTTATCGTAGGATGGGTGAAAGGCCGTTTAGTCGTTTGATTGTAACGAAAATAAATTGATTTATGAAAATGCTTCAATGTCCTATTGATGAGTATATGGAATGTGAATGCATGAATTGATATGAAATTGAATCGATAGGTGGGAGGAACTATGGTATGGTTCGGTATGGATGGAGTAAATTGTCTCGTTCCATTTTGTTTCCTCTTGTGATAATGTTATTGATGGATGGTAGTACATTGCTTATGACTTACTGAGTTATAAACTCACTCGGTGTTTCCTTGTCACCCATTATAGGTTGCTTGGACTCATCTATTTTTGCGGGGTCAGGTCGTCATCGAAGTCATCACACCGGATAGCAAGTTTTGGTACTTTCTTCTTAGTTGGCTTAGAAGAACATTTTGGCATGTATAAGCTATTACGTTGTGTTTGAACTTTGGCATGTAAACTTTAAGCCATGCGAAAATGGCACGAATGTTCGATTGAGTTGGATCAAGGGTAGGCATGAAATGGACCTAGTTACTTTCGTAACAGATGCTGGCAGCAGCAGTGTCATGAGATTGAAAAATTACTAAAAATAGTAGGAGTGGAATTAATTGATGAATAAATTATGTAATCGAAGCTCGATGAGTCTGTTTTCATGAGGAAGTAACGAAAAGATCATATGGGCAGTATATTAAGAGATAATCAGATTTTTGTGGGACAGGGCCAGAACGGGTTCTGGATTCCCTGCTCCGACTTTGGAAATTCAATATAAATTAACCAGAGATAATTAGGGGTCGTACCATATATGTACAGATTCCACTCTGAGTCTAGTTTTCATAGAAACAAACGGCATCAGTATTGAAGCCCCGTGCAGGGAGATATCCAAGTCGTAATGGGCAAAGGTCAGTGTAGTCGACCCCTGCAACATGGGAGACTTTGACTAATAAACTGTACTAATTGGCCCGACCAAAAATTCTAGAAAAAAATACATAGATGGGCACAAGAGTCTAGTTTCTGGGAAAAATCACGAAACTGATTTTCGAGTTACGAAACTCAAGATATGATTTTTAAAACGACTAGTATACAGATTGGGCAGTGTCTGGAAAATAAATTTTATAAGGGGTTAAAGTCAGTTAACACCTCGTGTTCGACTCCGGTGTCGGTTTCGGGTTCGGGGTGTTACAACATCACACTTTTATGACAAATTTTATAACTTTTACAAATTAGTCCTTTTTAGCATTTTCATTGAAAATCACTTAGCAAAAGTTGTTTCTCCAACCATAAACATGCATAATCTACCATTAAACATCAAAATACACAAAATCATAACATGGTTTAAACCCTATACCTTCATCATAACTCAAATAAATGGTAGAAATAGGTAGATCATGTTACAAGGATTTCAAAAACGTGAAAATCATTAAAAACGGGGCATGAACAAATTTACTATGGAGCTTGGAAAGCTTAAACAAAACCCTAGCCATGGCGGTCTTCAAAATTTCGGCTGAGGGGTTGAAGATGACCAAAATTTGGCTTTTATTTTGTTTATTTAAACATTTAATTACTAAATTTTATCATACTATGGCAAAAATTACATTTTTGTCCCTAAATTTTATCATAATTACACTATTACCCTAGGCTTGTAAAATTATTTTCATTTAATTCATTTTCACCTTAACCCTAGCCGAACCACTTTCATAACTATAAGAACCCACAATTTCCACTAAATCACAATTTTATGAAAAATTGTATAACTTTTACAAATTAGTCCTTTTTAGCATTTTCATTTAAAATCACTTAGCAAAAGTTGTTTCTCCAACCATAAACATGCATAATCCACCATTAAACATCAAAATACACAAATTTATAACATGGTTCAAACCCTAAACCTTCATCATAACTCAAAAAAATGGTAGAAATAGGTAGATCATGTTAGAAGGATCTCAAAACCGTGAAAATCATTGAAAACGGGGCAAGAACGGACTTACTATGGATCTTGGAAAGCTTAAACAAAACCCTAGCCATGGTGGTCTTCAAAATTTCGGCCAAGGGGTTGAAGATGACCAAAATTTGGCTTTTATTTTGTTTATTTAAACATTTAATTACTAAATTTTATCATACTATGGAAAAAATTACATTTTTGCCCCTAAATTTTATCATTTTACACTTTTGGCCCTAGGCGTTTAAAATAATTTTCATTCAATTTATTTTCACCTTAAGCCTAGCCGAACCACTTTCATAACTATAAAAACCCACAATTTCCACTAAATCACACTTTTATGGCAAATTTTATAACATTTATAAATTAGTCCTTTTTAGCATTTTCATTGAAAATCACTTAGCAAAAGTTGTTTCTCCAGCCATAAACATGCATAATCTACCATTAAACATCAAAATAAAGAAATTTATAACATGGTTCAGACCCTAGACCTTCATTGTAACTCAAATAAATGGTAGAAATAGGTAGATCATGTTACAAGGATTTCAAAAACGTGAAAATCATTAAAAACGGGGCAAGAACAGACTTATTATGGAGCTTGGAAAGCTTAAACAAAACCCCAGCCATGGTGGTCTTCAAAATTTCTGCCGAGGGGTTGAAGATGACCAAAATTTGGCTTTTATTTTGTTTATTTAAACATTTAATTACTAAATTTTATCATACTATGGCAAAAATTACATTTTTGTTCCTAAATTTTATCATAATTACACTATTACCCTAGGTTTGTAAAATTATTTTCATTTAATTTATTTTCACCTTAACCCTAGCCGAACCACTTTCATAACTATAAAAACCCACAATTTCCACTACATCACACTTTTATGACAAATTTTACAACTTTTACAAATTAGTCCTTTTTAGCATTTTCATTGAAAATCACTTAGGAAAAGTTGTGTCTCCAACCATAAACATGCATAATCCACCATTAAACATCAAAATACACAAATTTATAACATGGTTCAAACCCTGAACCTTCATCATAACTCAAAAAATGGTAGAAATAGGTAGATCATGTTACAAGGATCTCAAAACCGTGAAAATTATTAAAAACGGGGCAAGAACGGACTTACTATGGATCTTGGAAAGCTTAAACAAAACCCTAGCCATGGTGGTCTTCAAAATTTCGGCCAAGGGGTTGAAGATGACCAAAATTTGGCTTTTATTTTGTTTATTTAAACATTTAATTACTAAATTTTATCATACTATGGAAAAAATTACATTTTTGCCCCTAAATTTTATCATTTTACACTTTTGCCCTAGGCGTTTAAAATAATTTTCATTCAATTTATTTTCACCTTAAGCCTAGCCGAACCACTTTCATAACTATAAAAACCCACAATTTCCACTAAATCACACTTTTATGACAAATTTTATAACTTTTACAAATTAGTCCTTTTGAGCATTTTCATTGAAAATCACTTAGTAAAAGTTGTTTCTCCAACCATAAACATGCATAATCTACCATTAAACATCAAAATACACAAAATTATAACATGGTTCAACCCTAAACCTTCATCATAACTGAAATAAATGGTAGAAATAGGTAGATCATGTTACAAGGATTTCAAAAACGTGAAAATCATTAAAAACGGGGCAAGAACGGACTTACCATGGAGCTTGGAAAGCTTAAACAAAACCCTAGCCATGGTGGTCTTCAAAATTTCGGCCAAGGGGCTGAAGATGACCAAAATTTTGCTTTTATTTTGTTTATTTAAACATTTAATTACTAAATTTTATCATACTATGGCAAAAATTACATTTTTGCCCCTAAATTTTATCATTTTACACTTTTGCCCTAGCCTTGTAAAATAATTTTCATTCAATTTATTTTCACCTGAAGCCTAGCCGAACCACTTTCATAACTATAAAAACCCACAATTTCCACTACATCACACTTTTATGACAAATTTTATAACTTTTACAAATTAGTCCTTTTTAGCATTTTCATTGAAAATCACTTAGCAAAAGTTGTTTCTCCAACCATAAACATGCATAATCTACCATTAAACATCAAAATACAAAAATTATAACATGGTTCAAACCCTAAACCTTCATCATAACTCAAATAAATGGTAGAAATAGGTAGATCATGTTACAAGATTTCAAAAACGTGAAAATCATTAAAAACGGGGCAAGAACGGACCTACCATGAAGCTTGGAAAGCTGAAACAAAACCCTAGCCATGGTGGTCTTCAAAATTTCGGCCGAGGGGTTGAAGATGACCAAAATTTGGCTTTTATTTTGTTTATTTAAACATTTAATTACTAAATTTTATCATACTATGGCAAAAATTACATTTTTGTCCCTAAATTTTATCATAATTACACTATTACCCTAGGCTTGTAAAATTATTTTCATTTAATTTATTTTCACCTTAACCCTAGCCGAACCACTTTCATAACTATAAAAACCCACAATTTCCGCTAATCACACTTTTATGAAAATTTTATAACTTTTACAAATTAGTCCTTTTTAGCATTTTCATTTAAAATCACTTAGCAAAAGTTGTTTCTCCAACCATAAACATGCATAATCCACCATTAAACATCAAAATACACAAATTATAACATGGTTCAAACCCTGAACCTTCATCATAACTCAAAAAAATGGTAGAAATAGGTAGATCATGTTACAAGGATCTCAAAACCGTGAAAATCATTAAAACGGGGCAAGAACGGACTTACTATGGATCTTGGAAAGCTTAAACAAAACCTAGTGTAACACCCCGAACCGAGACCGACACCGAGTCGGACACGAGATGTTAACAAACTTTGAAAAATTTTCCAGACACTGCCAGTCTGAGTACTAGTCGCTTCAAAAATCATATCTTGAGTTTCACAAGTCGAAAATCAGTTTTGTGATTTTTCTCTGAAACTAGACTCATGTCCCCACCTATATATTTTTTCTAGAATTTTTGGTCGGGCCAATTAGTACAGTTTATTAGTCAAAGTCTCCATGTTACAGGGTCGACTACACTGACCTTTCCCATTACGACTTGGATATCTCTCTGCACAGAGCTTCAATACTGATGCCGTTTGTTTCTTTGGAAACTAGACTCAGAGGGGAATCCATACATATATGGTATGACCCCTAATTATCTCTGGTCAATTTATAGTGAATTTCCAAAGTCGGAACAGGGAATCCAGAAACTGTTCTGGCCCTGTCCCACAAGGACCTGAATATCTCTTACTGTACTGTTCATATGATTGTTTCGTTGCTTTCATATGAAAGTAGATTCATCAAGGTTCGATTACATAATTTATTCACTATTTAATTCCACTCCTACGAATTCTTGTGATTTTTCCAATCCACACCACTGCTGCTGTCAGCCTCTGTTTTCAAAGTAAACCTTACCTATTTTCGGGGTTTCATGGACCAACTAGGGCCTTGTCATACATATGCCCCCACATATGATCATACTTAGCCATTCCAATGGCTGATCATTTGCTCAACACTTCCATTCCAACTATAGTTACATCATGAAACCATCTATACATTCATAAACACGAATGGTCTAATGCCATACTCCACTTCTACAAGCCATTTTCGCATGGCTGTACACTTATACATTTCATAAAGTACTCGAAAAACAACAATGGGTAGTCCTATACATGCCATATCAAAATTCAACCAAAATAGTACCCAAAAGAGCCTTTGATAGTGTGGGCGACTTCGACTTCAAGATCCCGAGTCCGATAGCTGGAGAACCAAAAATCTATAAAACAGAGGAGCAGTGTAACGAGTAAGCAATTTATGCTTAGTAAGTTTTGAGCAAGGAATTCCAGCATAAACAAAGAATAACACACATTTAGCTAAACGGAATATTTCATAATACGCAATTTACCGATATCAAACTTGCTTCACAACATTAACAACCCTTATGTACATACACAATAGACTAACTTAGCCGAAGGCCGGTAGCTCGTTTATCAACTGAGCGAACATTTATTTGCAAGGGCTCGATTAAATTCAACACATACGTAACATATCCCCATATTGGGATGTTTTTCGAGTATTCGCTGGAATTTTACAGCAAGCTCATTCATTACCAAATCACGTACCTTCGGGATTTAACCGGATATAGCTCCTCGTTCAAATGCCTTCGGGACATAGCCCGGTTTTAGTAACTCACACAATGCCTTCGGGACATAACCCGGATTTAATAACTCGCACGAATGCCTTCGGGACTTAACCCGGATTTAATAACTCGCACGAATGCCTTCGGGATTTAACCCGGATTTAGTATCTCGCACAAAGGCCTTCGGGGCTTAACCCGGAATTTGTATCTCGCACAAATGCCTTCGGATCTTAGTCCGGATATATTCACTTAGCACAAAGCCTTCGGGACTTAGCCCGGACAGCATTCAATTAATCATGCACATCTAACAATAATTCATGGCACATTCATATTTCATTTTCATTTGCGAAACTCAAACACAAGGCACATATCGTCCTTGCACATTCGGCTCAATAGCCACACATAGAGCATGATTTAATCACATCGTAATTTAAGCTCTCTTACTCAAGAACTTACCTCGGGTGTTGTCGAACGATTCCGCTAGCTATTCAACCACTTTTTCCTTCCCTTTATCGGATTTATTTCCCCTTTGCTCTTGAGCTTAATTAAACAAATAAATTGATTTCATCATTTAGGCATCAAAAAGATGAACACAAGGCACTTAGCCCATATTTATACATTAGACATTAAAGTCTCATACATGCAAAAATCATGCATCAACACAACATATTAGCTAATTTCTTTCCCCTTGGCCGAATATGCATGTCTATTTTTGGGGTCGATTTCAACACTTAATACACACATATACACACTAGTAAAGCATCCTCCCCTTTTCATCAATTTAACACATGCATTGCTCATTAACATGCAAAGTTACATTCGGCCTTAGCACACATCTTGCTAGCCGATTCTTCTCCATTTAGCAACCAATGCACATATGTGCTCACACAAAAATGCTAAAAAGGAGGTTCAAGAATCATCAAGCCATCATCACATGCATCATTAACAAGCTTCATATTTTGCATGCAATGGCATTAACACAACCTCCACCTAGGCCGAATCTTAACTCATCCTCATGCCTCATCACCACAACATCAAACATCAACCAAGAATGATGCATCCATGGTCAAGTGCCATTTCCATCTCATAGCAAGATTTAGACCATGGGCTAGGTAGAACTCAAGCTAACAACTAAAACATGCATGCATCTCATGGAACATCATCAAACATACCTTAGCCTAGCTACATGCATGGCCGAATCTCTTCACCTTTCTTCTTCTTTCCTCCATAAAATTTTTGGCCAAGGATGAACCAAAGGATGAGAAAATTTTTCTTTGTTTTTCTTTCTAATTTAGGCTAAATGAAGGTGAGAAAAGGATGAACAAAGATCTTCTCCTCTCTTTTCTTTAGCTCACGGCAATGGGGGGGAAAAAGAATCAACTACACACTTTTTTTTTGTGTGTATTCATCATACTCCTTTTCATTATTTAATTTCCATGCCTATTATTTTAATTTTTTTCACCCATGATGCACCAACAAAACATGTCTATGACATGTCTTGGCCATCAAACTTTGTCTACCATGCTTGTCATGGCCGGCCACTACTAGTAGGGGGGGAATTTGACATGCAAGTCCCCCTTTGTCCACATGCACTAATAGGTCCTCACACATTGACCTATCACATTTTAGAATTTTCTCACATAAGTCCTATTGACTAAATTCACATGAAATCAACCAAATTGAAGCTTGAAATTTTCACACATTCATAATTACATATTCTAGACAATAAGTATCACATTCAAACATTTCGGTGACTCGGTTTAGCGGTCCCGAAACCACTTCCCGACTAGGGTCAACTTTGGGCTGTCACACCTAGCCATGGTGGTCTTCAAAATTTCGGCCAAGGGGTTGAAGATGACCAAAATTTGCTTTTATTTTGTTTATTTAAGCATTTAATTACTAAATTTTATCATACTATGGAAAAATTACATTTTTGCCCCTAAATTTTATCATTTTACACTTTTGGCCCTAGGCGTTTAAAATAATTTTCATTCAATTTATTTTCACCTTAAGCCTAGCCGAACCACTTTCATAACTATAAAAACCCACAATTTCCACTAAATCACACTTTTATGGCAAATTTTATAACATTTATAAATTAGTTCTTTTTAGCATTTTCATTGAAAATCACTTAGCAAAAGTTGTTTCTCCAGCCATAAACATGCATAATCTACCATTAGACATCAAAATAAAGAAATTTATAACATGGTTCAGACCCTAGACCTTCATTGTAACTCAAATAAATGGTAGAAATAGGTAGATCATGTTACAAGGATTTCAAACACGTGAAAATCATTAAAAACGGGGCGAGAACAGACTTATTATGGAGCTTGGAAAGCTTAAACAAAACCCCAGCCATGGGGGTCTTCAAAATTTCGGCCGAGGGGTTGAAGATGACCAAAATTTGGCTTTTATTTTGTTTATTTAAACATTTAATTACTAAATTTTGTCATACTATGGCAAAAATTACATTTTTGTTCCTAAATTTTGTCATAATTACACTATTACCCTAGGCTTGTAAAATTATTTTCATTTAATTTATTTTCACCTTAACCCTAGCCGAACCACTTTCATAACTATAAAAACCCACAATTTCAACTACATCACACTTTTATGACAAATTTTATAACTTTTACAAATTAGTCCTTTTTAGCATTTTCATTGAAAATCACTTAGCAAAAGTTGTTTCTCCAACCATAAACATACATAATCCACCATTAAACATCATAATACACAAATTTATAACATGGTTCAAACCCTGAATCTTCATCATAACTCAAAAAAATGGTAGAAATAGGTAGATCATGTTACAAGGATCTCAAAACCGTGAAAATCATTAAAAACGGGGCAAGAACGGAGTTACTATGGATCTTGGAAAGCTTAAATAAACCCTAGCCATGGTGGTCTTCAAAATTTCGGCCAAGGGGTTGAAGATGACCAAAATTTGGCTTTTATTTTTGTTTATTTAAACATTTAATTACTAAATTTTATCATACTATGGAAAAAATTACATTTTTGCCCCTAAATTTTATCATTTTACACTTTTGGCCTTAGGCGTTTAAAATAATTTTATTCAATTTATTTTCACCTTAAGCCTAGCCGAACCACTTTCATAAGTATAAAAACCCACAATTTCCACTAAATCACACTTTTATGGCAAATTTATAACATTTATAAATTAGTCCTTTTTAGCATTTTCATTGAAAATCACTTAGCAAAAGTTGTTTCTCCAGCCATAAACATGCATAATATACCATTAAACATCAAAATAAAGAAATTTATAACATGGTTCAGACCCTAGACCTTCATTGTAACTCAAATAAATGGTAGAAATAGGTAGATCATGTTACAAGGATTTCAAAAACGTGAAAATCATTAAAAACGGGGCAAGAACAGACTTATTATGGAGCTTGGAAAGCTTAAACAAAACCCCAGCCATGGGGGTCTTCAAAATTTCGGCTGAGGGGCTGAAGATGACCAAAATTTGGCTTTTATTTTGTTTATTGAATCATTTAATTACTAAATTTTATCATACTATGGCAAAAATTACATTTTTGTTCCTAAATTTTATCATAATTACACTATTACCCTAGGCTTGTAAAATTATTTTCATTTAATTTATTTTCACCTTAACCCTAGCCGAACCACTTTCATAACTATAAAAACCCACAATTTCAACTACATCACACTTTTATGACAAATTTTATAACTTTTACAAATTAGTCCTTTTAGCATTTTCATTGAAAATCACTAAGCAAAAGTTGTTTCTCCAACCATAAACATGCATAATCCACCATTAAACATCAAAATACACAAATTTATAACATGGTTCATACCCTGAACCTTCATCATAACTCAAAAAAATGGTAGAAATAGGTAGATCATGTTACAAGGATCGCAAAACCGTGAAAATCATTAAAAACGAGGCAAGAACGGACTTACTATGGATCTTGGAAAGCTTAAACAAAACCCTAGCCATGGTGGTCTTCAAAGATTCGGCCAAGGGGTTGAAGATGACCAAAATTTGGCTTTTATTTTGTTTATTTAAACATTTAATTACTAAATTTTATCATATTATGGAAAAAATTACATTTTTGCTCCTAAATTTTATCATTTTACACTTTTGGCCCTAGGCGTTTAAAATAATTTTCATTCAATTTATTTTCACCTTAAGCCTAGCCGAACCACTTTCATAACTATAAAAACCCACAATTTCCACTAAATCACACTTTTATGGCAAATTTTATAACATTTATAAATTAGTCCTTTTTAGCATTTTCATTGAAAATCACTTAGCAAAAGTTGTTTCTCCAGCCATAAACATGCATAATCTACCATTAAACATCAAAATAAAGAAATTTATAACATGGTTCAGACCCTAGACCTTCATTGTAACTCAAATAAATGGTAGAAATAGGTATATCATGTTACAAGGATTTCAAAAACGTGAAAATCATTAAAAACGGGGCAAGAACAGACTTATTATGGAGCTTGGAAAGCTTAAACAAAACCCCAGCCATGGTGGTCTTCAAAATTTTGCCGAGGGGTTGAAGATGACCAAAATTTGGCTTTTATTTTGTTTATTTAAACATTTAATTACTAAATTTTATCATACTATGGCAAAAATTACATTTTTGCCGCTAAATTTTATCATAATTACACTGTTACCCTAGGCTTGTAAAATTATTTTCATTTAATTTATTTTCACCTTAACCCTAGCCGAACCACTTTCATAACTATGAAAACCCACAATTTCCACGACATCACACTTTTATGACAAATTTTATAACTTTTATAAATTAGTCCTTTTTAGCATTTTCATTGAAAATCCTTAGGAAAAGTTGTTTCTCCAACCATAAACATGCATAATCTACCATTAAACATCAAAATAAAGAAATTTATAACATGGTTCAAACCCTAGACCTTCATCGTAACTCAAATAAATGGTAGAAATAGGTAGATCATGTTACAAGGATTTCAAAAACGCGAAAATCATTAAACACGGGGTAAGAACAGATTCATTATGGAGCTTGGAAAGCTTAAACAAAACCCCAGCCATGGTGGTCTTCAAAATTTCAGCCGAGGGGTTGAAGATGACCAAAACTTGGCTTTTATTTTGTTTATTTAAACATTTAATTACTAAATTTTATCATACTATGGCAGAAATTACATTTTTGCCCCTAAATTTTATCATATTTACACTTTTACCCTAGGCTTGTAAAATAATTTTCATTCAATTTATTTTCACTTTAAGCCTAGCCGAACCACTTTCATAACTATAAAAAACCCACAATTTCAACTAAATCACACATTTATGAAAATTTTATAACATTTACAAATTAGTCCTTTTTAGCATTTTCATTGAAAATCACTTAGCAAAAGTTGTTTCTCCAACCATAAACATGCATAAACTACCATTAAACATCAAAATACACAAATTTATAACATGGTTCAAACCCTAAACCTTCATTATAACTCAAATAAATGGTAGAAATAGGTAGATCATGTTACAAGGATTTCAAAAACGTGAAAATCATTAAAAACGGGGTAAGAACGGACTTACTATGGAGCTTGGAAAGCTTAAACAAAACCCTTGCCATGGTGGTCTTCAAAATTTCGGCCAAGGGGTTCAAGATGACCAAAATTTGGCTTTTATTTTGTTTATTTAAACATTTAATTACTAAATTTTATCAAACTATGGAAAAATTACATTCTTACCCCTAAATTTTATCATTTTCATTTTCCCTAGGCTTTTAAAATAATTTTCATTCAATTTATTTTCACTTTAAGCCTAGCCGAACCACTTTCATAACTATAAAAACCCACAATTTCCACTAAATCACACTTTTATGACAAATTTTATAACTTTTACAAATTAGTCCTTTTTAGCATTTTCATTGAAAATCACTTAGCAAAAGTTGTTTCTCCAACCATAACCATGCATAATCTACCATTAAACACCAAAATACACAAATTTATAACATGGTTCAAACCCTAGACCTTCATCATAACTCAAATAAATGGTAGAAATAGGTATATCATGTTACAAGGATTTCAAAAACGTGAAAATCATTAAAAAGGGGCATGAACAAATTTACTATGGAGCTTGGAAAGCTTAAACAAAACCCTAGCCATGGCGGTCTTCAAAATTTCGGCCGAGGGTTGAAGATGACCAAAATTTGGCTTTTATTTTGTTTATTTAAACATTTAATTACTAAATTTTATCATACTACGGCAAAAATTACATTTTTGTCCCTAAATTTTATCATAATTACACTGTTACCCTAGGCTTGTAAAATTATTTTCATTTAATTTATTTTCACCTTAACCCTAGCCGAACCACTTTCATAAATATAAAAACCCACAATTTCCACTACATCACACTTTTATGACAAATTTTATAACTTTAAGAAATTAGGCCTTTTTAGCATTTTCATTGAAAATCACTTAGCAAAAGTTGTTTCTCCAACCATAAACATGCATAATCTACCATTAAACATCAAAATACACAAATTTATAACATGATTCAAACCCTAAACCTTCATCATAACTCAAATAAATGGTAGAAATAAAAGATCATGTTACAAGGATTTCAAAAACGTGAAAATCCTTAAAAACGGGGCAAGAACGGACTTACTATGGAGCTTGGAAAGCTTAAATAAAACCTTAGCCATGGTGGTCTTCAAAATTTCGGCCAAGGGGTTGAAGATAACAAAATTTGGCTTTTATTTTCTTTATTTAAACATTTAATTACTAAATTTTTTCATACTATGGCAAAAATTACATTTTTGCCCCTAAATTTTATCATATTTACACTTTTACCTAGGCTTGTAAAATAATTTTCATTCAATTTATTTTCACTTTAAGCCTAGCCGAACCACTTTCATAACTATAAAAACCCACAATTTCCACTAAATCTCACTTTATGAAAATTTTATAACTTTCACAAATTAGTCCTTTTTAGCATTTTCATTGAAAATCACTTAGCAAAAGTTTTTTCTCCAACCATAAACATGCATAATCTACCATTAAACATCAAAATACACAAAATTATAACATGGTTGAAACCCTAAACCTTCATCATAACTCAAATAAATGGTAGAAATAGGTAGATCATGTTACAAGGATTTCAAAAACGTGAAAATCATTAAAAACGGGGCCAGAACGGACTTTCCAAGACAAAACCCTAGCCATAGTGGTCTTCAAAATTTCGGCCAAGGGGCTGAAGATGACCAAAATTTTGCTTTTATTTTGTTTATTTAAACATTTAATTACTAAATTTTATCATACTATGGCAAAAATTACATTTTTGCCCCTAAATTTTATCATTTTTCACTTTTCCCCTAGGCTTTTAAAATAATTTTCATTCAATTTATTTTCACTTTAAGCCTAGCCGAACCACTTTCATAACTATAAAAACCCACAATTTCCACTAAATCACACTTTTATGACAAATTTTATAACATTTTACAAATTAGTCCTTTTTAGCATTTTCATTGAAAATCACTTAGCAAAAGTTGTTTCTCCAACCATAAACATGCATAATCTACCATTAAACATCAAAATACAAAAATTTATAACATGGTTCAACCCTAACCTTCATCATAACTCAATAAGTGGTGGAAATAGGTAGATCATGTTACAAGGATTTCAAAAACGTGAAAATCATTAAAACGGGGCAAGAACGGACTTACTATGGAGCTTGGAAAGCTTAAACAAAACCCTAGCCATGGTGGTCTTCAAAATTTCGGCCGAGGGGTTGAAGATGACCAAAATTTGTCTTTTATTTTTTTATTTAAACATTTAATTACTAAATTTTATCATACTATGGCAAAAATTACATTTTTGTCCCTAAATTTTATCATAATTACACTATTACCCTAGGCTTGTAAAATTATTTTCATTTAATTCATTTTCACCTTAACCCTAGCCGAACCACTTTCATAACTATAAGAACCCACAATTTCCACTAAATCACACTTTTATGACAAATTTTATAACTTTTACAAAGTAGTCCTTTTTATCATTTTCATTGAAAATCACTTAGCAAAAGTTGTTTCTCCAACCATAACATGCATAAACTACCATTAAACATCAAAATACACAAATTTATAACATGGTTCAAACCCTAACCTTCATCATAACTCAAATAAATGGTAGAAATAGGTAGATCATGTTACAAGGATTTCAAAACGTGAAAATCATTAAAAACGGGGCAAGAACAGACTTACTATGGAGTTGGAAAGCTTAAACAAAACCCTAGCCATGGTGGTCTCGAAAATTTTGCCGAGGGGCTGAAGATGACCAAAATTTGGCTTTTATTTTGTTTATTTAAACATTTAATTACTAAATTTATCATACTATGAAAAATTACATTTTTGCCCTAAATTTTATCATATTACACTTTTACCCTAGCTTGTAAATAATTTTCATTCAATTTATTTTCACTTTAAGCCTAGCCGAACCACTTTCATAACTATAAAAACCCACAATTTCCACTAAATCAAACCTTTACGACAAATTTTATAACTTTTACAAATTAGTCCTTTTTAGCATTTTCATTGAAAATCACTTAGCAAAAGTTGTTTCTCCAACATAAACATGCATAATCTATCGTTAAACATCAAAATACACAAATTTATAACATAGTTCAAACCCTAGACCTCCATCAAACTCAAATAAATGGTAGAAATAGGTAGATCATGTTATAAGGATTTCAAAAACGTGAAAATCATTAAAAACGGGGCAAGAACGGACTTAGTATGGAGCTTGGAAAGCTTAAACAAACCCTAGCCAGGTGGTCTCCAAATTTCGGTCCAGGGGTTGAAGATGACCAAATTTGGCTTTTATTTTGTTTATTGAATCATTTAATTACTAATTTTTTCATACTATGGCAAAATTACATTTTTGCCCTAAATTTATCATATTTACACTTTTACCCTAGGCTTGTAAAATAATTTTCATTCAATTTATTTTCACTTAAGCCTAGCCGAACCACTTTCATAACTATAAAATCCCACAATTTCCACTAAATCACACTTTTATGAAAATTTTATAACTTTTACAAATTAGACCTTTCTAGTATTTTCATTGAAAATCACTTTGCAAAGTTGTTTCTCCCCATAAACATGCATAATCACCATTAAACACAAAATAACAAATTATAACATGTTCAAACCTTAAACTATCATAACTCAAAAAATGTAGAAATAGGTAGATCATGTTACAAGGATTCAAAAACGTGAAAATCATTAAAACGGGCAAGAACTTACTATGGAGCTTGGAAGCTTACAAAACCAGCATTCTTAAAATTTCGCGGGGTTGAGATGCAAAATTTGCTTTATTTTGTTTCAAATTTAAA
>NW_024403006.1:17500-20000 GCF_007990345.1 Gossypium hirsutum | reverse complement strand
ATTGACCAAGTTTTTTTAGCTCTTTAGGGGGGAGGTGATATTGAGCGAGCAGGGTTTGTCCAGGGCACGGCCCACGCCCACCGTATGCCCAGACGTCGGTGCCCCCCACCGCCGATTAGGTTCCCGGCGGTGCTCCAGCGAACTGTCCCGTCGGTGCTCCGTGAACCGTTCCAGTAGCATAGGCCCTTGGTCGTGCGGGAGCCTCGGGCACCATCGGCACCTTGGTGCTAGGATGTGCAGGAGCCCCGAACACCATCGGCAAACTAAGCCCTTGGTCGGGCGAGAGCCTCGGGCACCATTGGCACCTGGGCGATTGGATGTGCGGGAGCCTCGGACACTGTCGGCAACCTAGGCCCTTGGTCGTGCAGGAGCCTCGAGCACCATCGGCACCTTAGTGCTTGGATGCGCGGGAACCTCAGGCACCATCGGCAACCTAGGCCCTTGGTCATGTGAGAGGCTCGGGCACCATCGGCAAACTGAGCCCTTGGTCGTGCGGGAGCCTCGGGCACCATTGGCAAAATAGGCCCTTGGTCGTGCGGGGGCCTCGGCCACCATCGGTACCTCGGCCCTTGGTCGTGCGGGAGCCGCGGGCACCATCGGCACCTTGGTGGCTTGGATGTGTGGGAGCCTCGGGCAGCATCGGCACCTTGGTGCTATGATGTGCGGGAGCCTCGGACACTGCCGGTAACCTAGGCCCTTGGTCGTGCGGGAGCCTCGAGCACCATCGGCACGTTGGTGCTTGGATGTGCGAGAACCTCGGGCACCATCGGCAACCTAGACCCTTGGTCGTGCGAGAGGCTCGGGAACCATCAACAAACTAAGCCCTTGGTCGTGCGGGAGCCTCAGGCACCATCGGCAAAATAGGCCCTTGGTCGTGCGGGAGCCTCGGCCACCATCGGCCCCTAAGTGATGGGATGTGCGGGAGCCTTGGACACCATCGACAAACTAGGCCCTTGGTCCTGCGGGAGCCTCGGGCAGCATCGGCACATCGGTGCTATGATGTACGGGAGCCTCGGGCACTATCGGCAACCTAGGCCCTTGGTCGTGCGGGAGCCTCGAGCACCATCGACACCTTGGTGCTTGGATGCGCGGGAACCTCGGGCACCATCGGCAACCTAGGCCCTTGGCTGTGCGAGAGGCTCGGGCACCATCGGCAAACTAAGCCCTTGCTCATGCGGGAGCCTCGGGCACCATCGGCAAAATAGGCCCTTGGTTGTGCGGGGGCCTCGACCACCATCGGCACCTCGGCCAATGGTCGTGCGGGAGCCTCGGGCACCATCGGCACCTTGGTGGCTCGGATGTGCGGGAGCCTCGGGCAGCATCGGCACCTCGGTGGCTAGGATGTGCAGGAGCCTCGGTCACCATCGGCAACTTGGTGCTTGGATGTGCGGGAGCCTCGGGCACCCATCGGCACCTTGGTGCCTGGGATGTGCGGGCTAAAGAAGAGTGTTCCCATTTCAGACAGTCGAATGTTTCCTGGTAGCATATTGACGAAGTTTTTTTAGCTCTTTAAGGGGTAGAGATCCGCTGTCCCCCGGCGTGCCCCCCTCTGAGCCGAGGTGGGGTGCGTCTAGCCCCCCTATGGGGGTCGGGTCGTCCCGCAACGACTCACCACGGGGGTGAGTCGGTCGCCGGTAGTGGTGGCCGGGGTGACAATTTTCCGGCCGGTCAAGCCCGTGCCCATTGAAATGTAGCCAATGACTCCAGGACCAAGTTCCCTATTCGGGCAAAGATCTCTTGGGGTGGCTTATGCATTGCTATGGGCTCGAGCTTGGCTTGCCCTTTCGCCCCCGTCACTTTTAGGGACGCCTTGTGCATCCCAAGTCGGTGACCACACGGTGCCTTGGCCTTGCCAAGCCCTTGCCCGCATTCGAAACTACCCGCGACCCTAGTACCAAGTCCTTTTGACGGCAACGGCCCGCTGGGGTGTAAGTTGAGTTTGTAGGCTCGGTCTTGGCTCGACCAAATCTCGGTGGGACTTTTGCCCTCGTAGTTCTCGTGCCAAGCAGTTGTGGTGCGCCCTTGTTCGTTGTTCCTTCCGCTCCCCTACCATTCGGTTGGGTGGGCTGTTGGGCGGTGTGCGTGGGCGCTACTACTAGTACGCAATAGGCATATGAGTGGTGTTTTGGTTGTGTGTATTGGCAGGCTCCATGCTATTCGCATCGAACTGTCGAGCCGCACTCCTCTACATTAACTCCCCTTGTTGTAATCGAACTCAAGGGGTGCGATGGGGATCTTGTGCTGCGTACCTAAGCTAGATGGAATTATGGATGTGTTGCCGTCCCTTCTCCATCCCGTGCCCTTCGGGGTGCGTGGTGGACCTCAATCGTGCCTTGTGTCCCGAGTGCGCCCCCTTAAATCGGTGTGGCCTCGTCGGTGCACTGGTGCTCGATCGTGCTTTCGGATGTAGAAAATATTTTTGAGAGTAGGGTTCAGGCCCTCATCTCTCGATGCCTATGCATTTTGTCTCTTGACACGGACGATGCTCCTGCTCTATTAT
>NW_024403006.1:5000-10000 GCF_007990345.1 Gossypium hirsutum | reverse complement strand
GGAGCCCCGGACACCATCGGCAAACTAAGCCCTTGGTCGGGCGAGGGCCTCGGGCACCATTGTCACCTGGGCGCTTGGATGTGTGGGAGCCTCGGACACTGTCGGCAACCTAGGCCCTTGGTCGTGCGGGAGCCTCGAGCACCATCGGCAACCTAGGCCCTTGGTCGTGCGAGAGGCCCGGGCACCATCGGCAAACTAAGCCCTTGGTCGTGCGGGAGCCTCGGGCACCATCGGCAAAATAGGCCCTTGGTCGTGCGGGGGCCCCGGCCACCATCGGTACCTCGGCCCTTGGTCGTGCGGGAGCCTCGGGCACCATCGACACCTTGGTGGCTCGGATGTGCGGGAGCCTCGGGCAGCATCGGCACCTCGGTGCTATGATGTGCGGGAGCCTCAGACACTGTCGGCAACCTAGGCCCTTGGTCGTGCGGGAGCCTCGAGCACCATCGGCACGTTGGTGCTTGGATGTGCGAGAACCTCAGGCACCATCGGCAACCTAGGCCCTTGGTCGTGCGAGAGGCTCGGGCACCATCGGCAAACTTAGCCCTTGGTCGTGCTTGAGCCTCGGGCACAATCGGCAAAATAGGCCCTTGGTCGTGCGGGAGCCTCGGCCACCATCGGCCCCTAGGTGCTGGGATGTGCGGGAGCCTCGGACACCAGCGGAAAACTAGGCCCTTGGTCGTGCGGGAGCCTCGGGCACCATCGGTACATCGGTGCTATGATGTGCGGGAGCCTCGGACACTGTCGGCAACCTAGGCCCTTGGTCGTGTGGGAGCCTCGGGCACCATCGACACCTTGGTGCTTGGATGTGCGGGAACCTCAGGCACCATCGGTAACCTAGGCCCTTGGTCGTGCGAGAGGCTCGGGCACCATCAGCAAACTAAGCCCTTGGTCGTGCGAGAGCCTCGGGCACCATTGGTAAAATAGGCCCTTGGTCGTGCGGGGGCCTCGGCCACCATCGGCACCTCGACCATTGGTCGTGCGGGAGCCTCGGGCACCATCGGCACCTTGGTGGCTCGGATGTGCGAGAGCCTCGGGTAGCATCGGCACCTCGGTGGCTAGGATGTGCGGGAGCCTCGGACACCATCGGCAACTTGGTGCGTGGATGTACGGGAGCCTCGGGCACCCATCGGCACCTTGGTGCCTGGGATGTGCGGGCTAAAGAAGAGTGTCCCCCTTTCAGACAGTCGAATGTTTCCTGGTAGCATATTGACGAAGTTTTTTTAGCTCTTTAAGGGGTAGAGATCTGCTGCCCCCCGGCGTGCCCCCCCTTCGAGCCGAGGTGGGGTGCGTCTAGCCCCCCCATGGGGGTCGGGTCATCCCGTAATGACTCACCATGGGGGTGAGTCAGTCGTCGGCGGTGGTGGCCGGGGTGACAATTTTCCGGCCAGTCAAGCTCGTGCCCATAGAAATGTAGCCAACGACTCCAGGACCAAGTTCCCTATTCGGGCAAAGATCTTTTGGGATGGCTTATGCATTGCTATGGGCTCGAGCTCGGCTTGCCCTTTCGCCCCCGTCACGTTTAGGGATGCCTTGTGCATCCCAAGTTGGCGACCACATGGTGCCTTGGCCTTGCCAAGCCCTTGCCCGCATTCGAAACTGCCCGCGACCCTAGTGTCACGAACTTAGGATTTTTGCCTCACAATCCGTGCGGCCTTAGGCAGTTTCTTGCTTCAAAAACGCCTAAGTCAGCCTAACTCCCACGATTTGAGGATTCAATAGAATTCCCCTTTGAAAACCAACACAAACGAAAGCAACTCAAAGATCAAACAAAGGCGAACGAAGAACGAAATAAGAACAAGCCACGAAATATCAAGAACACAAGAGAGAATAATGTTTGAGTGAATACTCTCAAGAACTCTTATTATTCCTCCAAACTCAAGTGATTTACAATGAGGGGAGAGGCCTCTATTTATAGTAGAGCCTCCCCAAATCCAACGGTACAGATTAAGTACATGAATGGCTAAGATCGAATGGTATCTACAAATCAAATCTCTAAGATTTACAAAATCATATCTCCTAAGATTACATATCAAATCTACGATTGTATATATTCGAAGATTATGTTTCCATATGTGACGAGCTTGTAGATGGGCCTTCAATCTCTTCAAGCAATGGGTCAGTTCGATCGGGCCAAATGACCTCCTTCCCACTTGATGGATCACACGAATGTGTCATGGTTGCGGGCTCCCATGCGCAACCCATGACATTCTCCCCCACCGAATCTAGCAACGTCCTCGTCGCGTCCTTCGTATGGTAACGATCTATCTGGTCTTGAAATTGCCACAAGGCTTCAGCGGGTTGCCAACTTGTCTCACTATCGGGGAATCCCTTCCATCGGACTAGGTATCCATTCCGCGGTCGATAGTACTTTCGTCTGATCACACGATCACCCTCTATGTTCTCCACTTCTCTATCATAGGCAGTTTTTACCCCCATCGGTGCTCGTTTGGAATTTTTTCAGTTTGGGTCTTCTCCATCTTCATGGAATAGCTTAAGCATACTCACATGAAACACTGGATGGAGTTTGAGTTTTTCAGGCAACTCAAGCTTGTAGGCCACCTTGCCTACCTTCTTCAAAACTCGGAACGACCCCTTATAACGTCGAACAAGCCCTTTATGCAACCCATTGTGTTGCAAGATCTGGTGCAGTTTAGCAAGGACGGAGTCACCAACCTGATATTGCACATCTATTCGATTCTGATCCGCCCACTTCTTATTGCGCTTACTCGCCTTATGAAGACAAGCTCTAGCCAAATCGCTTTGCTCTTGCCAATCTCTCGCAAATCGATAGGCTGCTGGATTCGGTCCCCCATAACGAGTCGCAACAGCATTGGGTGTAAGTGGCTGTTGTCCTGTCGCTATCTCGAACGGACTCTGGTTTGTCGCCCCACTTCTTTGCAAATTGTAAGAAAATTGAGCCACATCCAGCAATTTTGGCCAGTCCCTTTGTGTGGCACTCACATAGTGCCGTAGATATATCTCCAACAACGCGTTCACTCGTTCAGTTTGCCCATCGGTTTGTGGATGCATGCTAGTTGAAAAGTTCAAGTTCGAGCCCATT
Organism: Gossypium hirsutum; assembly: GCF_007990345.1. Classification (NCBI taxonomy): domain Eukaryota; kingdom Viridiplantae; phylum Streptophyta; class Magnoliopsida; order Malvales; family Malvaceae; genus Gossypium; species Gossypium hirsutum. The sequence goes on along the minus strand of NW_024403006.1, from coordinate 6,939 downwards.
AACTTAAAAAATTCGTCCAAAATCGTCCTGTGAATCGCCCATCTCGATCGCTGATGATAGATTGTGGCACTCCCCAATACTTTACCACATGTCTAAGAAACAAGCGAGCAGCCTCCTCAGCAGGACACTCCTTGGTTGCGGGGATAAATGTTGCATACTTCGAAAACCTGTCCACCACAACAAAAATGCTTGCAAATCCATCAGATTTAGGCAAACCTACAATAAAGTCCATGGATAAACTCTCCCATGGGCGCTCCAGAATAGGTAAAGGTTGTAGCAACCCAGCAGGAGCCTTCAACTCGATTTTATCTTGTTGGCACACCAAACAAGTTTTCACATAAGTCTCCACATCGTCACTCATGTGAGGCCAATAAAATCGATCCTCTAAGAGAGCCAAAGTGCGGTGCATGCCTGGATGTCCAGCCCATCTTGAATCATGACATTCCTTCATGACTTCCTTTCGTAAGTTCCCATGTTGGGGAACATATAGACGTTGTCCTTGAGTGTATAGTAATTCTCCCTCGAGCCAAAATCGCCTCGTTTTTCCCTCCTTGGCAAGTTCAATCAAATTTTTGGCCATGGAATCGTGGGACAACCCTTCTTGAATGCGCTCCAATAAGGGACTATTGGGTTGGCTTATCGTTGCAAATTCCATCTTTCGGCTAAGCGCATCAGTTACAATGTTGGCACTCCCCGGCTTGTACTCCATGCTAAAATCAAACTCTGCTAGGAAAACCTGCCAACGAGCCTGTTTGGGGGACAACTTTTTCTAGGTTAGGAAATAACTATTTGCAACATTATCAGTGAATACCACGAACCTGGAACCCAGCAAATAGTGCCTCCATGTGCGCAAACAATGCACCACAGCATCTCTTTTTCTTGGACCGTGTATCTCCGTTCTGTCTCATTCAGCTTTCGACTCTCGAAAGTAATTGGATGCCCCTCTTGTATCAATACTCCCCCAATTGCATAGTCTGAAGCATCCGTGCGTACCTCATACGCCTTTGTAAAATCTGGTAAAGCAAGTACAGGTTCACTCACCATTGCTTGCTTTACTTGGTCAAAAGCTTTCTCACACCGAGAGTCCCAGTCCCATACTTTGCCCTTTTTCAACAAGTCCGTCAAGGGTGTAGTGATCTTGGAGTAGCCTTCAATGAAACGTCAATAGTAGTTTGCTAAACCAAGAAAGGACCGCAATTCCGTTACCTTGGTTGGTGGCTCCCAATCGGAAATTGCTCGGACTTTGCTTGTATCCATTCGGATCATGCCACCTCCTACAATATGGCCAAGAAAAGGCACCTCTCGTTGGGCAAATGAGCATTTTTCCTCTTTGACATACAGCTCATTTTCTCGTAGGACTTGGAACACCTCCCTCAGATGTCCAATGTGCTCCTCAAGCATCTTACTATACACCACAATGTCGTCAAGATAAACAACCACAAAGCGATTTAAGAAAGGTTGTAATACCTTATTCATTAGGGTGAAAAATGTTGCCGGAGCATTTGTCAGTCCGAACGGCATCACCAAGAATTCAAAAGACCCATATCGAGTCACACAAGCTGTTTTGGGCTCATCCCCTTCGGCTACTCTCACTTGGTAGTACCCCGATCGCAAATCCAACTTAGTAAACCATCTCGCGCTACCAAGTTGATCGAACAAATCTACAATGAGAGGAATGGGATACCTGTTCTTCACAGTGATCTTGTTTAAAGCCCTATATTCAATGCACAATCTTAAGGACCCATCATGCTTCCTTTGGAATAACACTGGCGCTCCAAATGAGGCTTTGGAAGGTTTAATGAACCCGACATCTAGGAGTTCCCTTAACTGCTTCCTCAATTCTTCCAACTCAGGCGGAAACATTCGATATGGTGCCCTTGCTGGTGGCTCAGTATTAGGCAACAACTCAATCTTGTGATGCACCTCCCTCTTTGGTGGC
>NW_024403005.1:0-30182 GCF_007990345.1 Gossypium hirsutum | reverse complement strand
AACGAGTACTGCATATGGTCGTTCTCCACCCAGTGGAAACCATTATGATTGAAGGATCTATTGTCGCATTTTGGGTCTTTTATCTACGAGGTTTTTCTTTTGTTTTCGTTTAATATATGAGATTGTTAGCTGCCATTATAATCTCTTCTATATAGTTCTTTAGTCTTGGAGTGGAAGCTACACCCTCTCGCTGTTTCACCAATATCAACCCCATTAGTTATTCATTGGTTGTCGATGGCCCCAAATCTTCCTAAGAACATTTGCTCCTGGCTGTGAGAAGCTGCGACTGAGCCTTGTGGAAGTGAAGTATACCAGTTTTTGCGCTGTACTTTAGTGTCATAGAGAAGGCTTTGCAATTTGGCAGCATCTGATGCTTCAACATCGTTCATATAGTTGTTATATTACATTAAATGGTCGTGGATCTCTTCTTCTCTTCAACCAATTCCTTAGCACTTTGAAGTCACGAGGCAGGCCTACCTGCCGCGATTTCGAGAGAGCTAGCTGATTGTATAGAATAAAACAGCCAGTCCATGTCTTGCTACTCTGGATGCAAGCCCGCACGTCGTAAAATACTCATCCATCTCATTCATCCACTCATTCACCTGAGTGCTCGGCCTTTATCTTGGGTCGGTAGGCGTTTCTTGGATCCTTGAGTTATCAACACATGCCTTTCGGCGTAGTTCCTTATTTTTTCTTAGTAACTCCTGTTGAAAATCTTGTTGTCTACAAACTATGCCTCTGTATTTTGCCATCTACTCCCTCATGAATTTCAATCTACTTCTGGGGCAGTGCGACCGAGGTGTTCTTGATTGAGGGAAGAGACTTTCCTGACTAAATAGAGATTAAATCTAGGGAAAGAATAACCCCATAGAATCATATTGTCGAGGTTTTCAGCCTGTCAGTGAAACAGGTAGCAACAAGTCTGTTTAGTCATTCGGGTTAGGACTAATGCTCCTACCTGATTGATGAGGGGATGAAGAGAGAGGACTTATCAGGGTGAGTCATTTTCGCTTTAGGTTGAATAGAATTGATCAAACTAGAGAAATTATCAGTCGAAAGTAGTCCCACATCACTGCACCAATGTTGAGTATATTCTCTTCTGTTGTATTAAGGGAAACACATGGGGATATTTAAACAGATCCTAATTACTATTACAGCCACAGTACAGCCTATTGTTTTGTCTTTGCCTTTGGACCGATGGCATTGACATTCCATGTTCCTGGTGCTGACATTCTTTGGGCCTCCTTTGGCTTATTGGACGCTTTATTGCAGAGACGTGATCCTTTCTGACCTTGGGATGACTCTGCCAACAAACCTTGCACCTGTCATCAAGAGTAGGGTCTCTTTGCAACTGACTCTTAACCTCGCCCTACAAGGTTTATGCAAGCTCTCCCACATGAGCTCTCTCTGCAAACATCTTGCATTCCCACAAGGTCTTCAGCTGACTGTGTCTTTAGGCGAACATTTTCCTTCTGGGTCGAAGGTCCGGATCCTATCTGTTACTTGGACTATCAGTTCCCAAACCTAACAGATACATAAGTGAAGTGCAGTGGTAACACCTTTATACCGGACCGGATCATTGGGTCTAAATTACGATGTGTCGCATTCATTATCGGAACACTACGACCAGTTCACATTTAAATCAAACAATTTAATGATAAAATCAAACAATTATAATCTAACAGAAATACAATCATTCTCAAGCTTCATACGAGTTACAAAACTCAATACTATAAAATAATTAACTATTGCATCTCATATAAAATCTTATGCAATCATAACTAATTCAATAAGATCACTAGCAACTTAACATAACATACCTAGTTTAAAAGCATTTATAGTTCATGTCCAACTAGCCATATCCAAATACCAACACATTCAAGGCAATGAGTATAAACACATAATTATATTAGCATAACATACCTAGTTAAAAACATTCCCACACGCACACTCGGTGTGATAAATATATTAGTATATATTAATAATATATTTGATTAAGTTAGTGTCATAAGTTAATTCAGCACCAGTTCAATGTCACAAGTTAATTCAACACAAATTCTATATCGATAATAACATTATGATAAAAAATTTTAATTTATGTTTTAAATTTATAATTTCTACACGTATTCGGATAGGATTTAGAAATCCATTCATTTCCTTTTTAAGATGGGTGGCTGAAAAATGTCCGTTTGATCCGAAACAACTATGGACGGTAAGGGAAGCATTTTCCATGAGAAAACAGGACAAGTTTACTCATATTTGCGTTGATTGACTTATAAGAGGTAGCTGAAGAATTCATGGCATCGGGACAACTTGGAAGAAAGTGTGGGCAAATTAAGAATGCTTGAATTAGCCCTCCCTCCAAGATTTTTTAGTACAGTTAATTTTACCATTTATTTCTCTCTTCGCATTAATATTTTGTTTGGTAGGAAATGTGGCTAAAATAACCCGAAAACACATCTTCCTTTGTGTATCTTTTAACTGCGATGCAATGTTTGAGTACTCGATAATGTGACAAGAATAAGGTTGGACCTATATTAAATAATTATTATTATAAGGTAAAATTAAAATTAAAGAAATTGTGTTTATGGTCTTTTTTAATCTATTATATTTATAAAATTATTATTTTAATAAATAAATTTTATGTTAGAAATAAAAATAGATATTTATAATTTTGTATATATTTTTTTATAAAATTTTTAATAATTTTTAAAATTTTTAAAATTAAGACTAATTTGATATAATATTTAAAATTGAGAATTAAATTTTTTTTTTTAGAAGTAGGAACAAATTGATAAACCTATAAAAAATTTAAAGGATTGAATTTATTATATTATAAAAAGACCTCATCAATATTCCCTTGGTGATTTAACATAGTGATTAAAATATTAAATTTAGATAATCTAAAATAAAAAAAATAAATCTCACAAACTAAAAAAACTGTCACAATTATATAGTTTACCTTTAAAAGAATTTCAACGAGTTTTAGATGAATTAAGCCTTTTAGACATTTTAAGATACATTCAATTGTTAATGAATCCAAAAGAAGATTGTCCACTAACCACATCTTTCTTTCTCAGGTAGGTAAAACTGAGGAATTAAAGACCAACTTTCGTTTGACTTTTAAAAGCTTCAAGACTTTTGCTTTAATGAGTGCTATTTGACTCCTTCTCCAACTCAATCCCCCGTCTCTTCTCTACCATGAAAAATCTGGAATAATAACTTCCCACTTCTTTCTTTTGGGTTTCCTTTCCTTCATTTATACAACCTCAAATGTGGGTTAAACTTACAAATATTTCTTCAATTCTCTCCATCTGCTTATCAGCATCAGTCTTGTTGAGGCTTTCATAAGATGCTATGACACTGATAATTTCACCATAAATAGTACCTATGGTAAAATCGGGACCTTATTCTTGCTTCTCTCCACGAATGTCTGAAAAGGTGGTTTCTTCACTGCCAATGTTGGCCAAAACGCCGACAAAGTTTACGCTCTTGGTATGTGCAGAGGAGACTCTAGTCATGACGATTGTTATAAATGTGTCAATTCTACAATCACGACCTCGTAGCTAACTGTCCAACCAGAAGGAAGCCGTTTCATGGGAAGGGCAACCATGTCATGTACACTATGCAGATCGCTGTAGGAACAATGGCAGCAGCAACAAGAGATTTGCACACAAATGCAAGAATAATCGAAGCAGAAAAAGCAGAGCAGCAAGCAAAGATTTGAATGTCCAGCAAAAATTGTAACTGAACACTCCTAATTTTCATTCATAATTTGAATATATAAAAGAGTTACAAATTTTGGTTCATTTGACAGTTACCTAATGACATAACTACTCCCACTTAAACTAAACTAATACAAGCTTAAGTCAAATACAAATAAGCTGACATATCAGCTTTTACATCATCAATCCAATCACAAACTTAATCCAACTAACTTTGGAAACTAGTTAGAGTTGAACCGAACTAAATTACATCAAAACAAAATAGCAATCTCAGTTGCTTCATTTGGTCCAAAAACCATTCGTGCGCGCCAAGCAAAATGAGTTGAGCTTGATAGCTGCTGGTCTCGACAGTAGCATGCTTCTGGCTCCATGTTGCATTGCAGTCCAGCTTTCAACACTCCTCCTTGGACTGTATGCAACACATTCCAATTGCACTTCTCAAAGATTCAAATCGAGCAGCCCCTAAAGGCTTGGTCATTATGTCAGCCAATTGTGCCCCTGAGCTGCAATGCACAAGGCTGACTTCCTTTGCTTGTTCAGCCTCTCTAACAAAATGCAGTTTGATTTTAAAATGCTTAGTCTTACCATGGAACACAGGGTTCTTGGCTATCGCAACTGCAGACTGATTATCCACCTAAATTTCAGTTGCTTCATCTTGAGTTTCATTAAGGTCATGAAGCAGCTTTCTTAGCCAAATGGCCTGATTAACTGTTCCTGCTGCAGCAATGTACTCTACTTCGGCTGTGGACTGAGCAACAGTTTGTTGCTTCTTTGAACTCCAACAAAACATGCCCGATCCAAGTGTGAAGAAGTATCCAGAGGTACTCTTCATGTCATCGAGGGATCCTGCCCAATCACTATCAGAGTAACCTTCTAATTTCAGTTCCTTCCCACTTTCAAACATTACACCAAAGTTAGCTATGCCTTTGATGTATCTAAGGACCCTTTTTGCAGCTTTCAAATGTGCCTCATTGCAACAATGCATGAATCTCGATAACAGGCTAACACCAAACATGATGTCTGGCCTGGTTGTTGTTAGATACAACAGACAACCAACTAGGCTTCGATAATGCCTCTCATTAACCCTTTGCTGATCACCATTGCTGGTTAATTTTTCACCCTGTGCCACTGGTGTACTTACTGCTTTACAATTTTGCATGCAAAATTTGCCAAGAATCTTCAAGGCAAATGTTTGTTGGCTGATGAAGATGCCCCGATCAGACTGGTGAACTTCCATGCCAAGGAAGTAGTCATGACCCCTAAATCTGTCATCTCAAACACTTGCTGCATTTGAATCTTGAACTCATCAATGAGCTCAACTTTGCTCCCTGTCACTAACAAGTCATCCACATACAAGGAGACAATCAGCAAGGTTTCAAATTCTGACCTCTTAACATACAGAGTAGGTTCACTAAGGCTCTTCACAAATCCAAGCTTGGTCAGATAAGCATCAACTCTGTCATACCAGGCCCTTGGTGCCTGTTTCAGGCCATAGAGGGCCTTTCTTAACTTGTACACTTTGTCTTCATGTCCAGCAACTTCAAAACCTTCAAGTTACTCAATGACGATCTCCTCCTTGAGAAAACCATTCAGGAATGCAGATTTGACATCCAATTGGTGAACTTTCCACTGCTTCTGAGCTGCTAAAGCAAACAGTAGCTTGATTGTGTCCAGTCTTGCCACTAGAGCAAAAGTCTCCAAGAAGTCCACACCATACTGCTGACTGTAACCCTTCACCACAAGCCTAGCCTTGTGCTTGTTCAGTGAGCCATCAGCATTGTACTTGGTCCGATACACCCATTTAACCCCAATAACCTTCTTATTTTCTGGTCTGCTCACCAACTCCCATGTTTCATTTTTATTGATCATTTCCAGCTCAGCTTCCATAGCTTCTATCCAGCTTCTGTCCTTGGCAGCCTCTTCAAAGTCTGAAGGCTCAATCACAGCAACATTGCACCTCTGATAGACATCAGCCAAAGTTCTGGTGCCCCTCACTGGTGTGTCATCTACAGCATCATCACTTGGTTCCTCTTCTGTAGGCTCAGCAACCAAGTCCAACTGATCTATTTCAAACATGTTAGCTTCAGCACTATTCCAATTCCACACCTTTTCTTCATCAGATTTTACATCCCTGCTGACTAAGACTTTCTTTGCTATAGGATCATAAACTCTATAGCCCTTCTTGTTGCTACTATAGCCAACAAAGATTCCTGGAGTGGCCCTACTCTCGAGCTTGGTTCTCTTTTCCACTAGAACAAGAGCATAACACACACAACCAAATACTTTCAAGTGTGTTACAACTGGTTTAACTCTATGCCAAGCCTCATAAGGAGTCTTATCCTTGACTGCTCTAGTTGGCAGTCTATGGAGCAGATACACTGAGGTGTTAACTGCCTCAGCCCAAAATTGACTTGGAAGCTTGCCTTGAAACAAGAGGCACCTGGCCATGTTCAACACAGTCCTATTCTTCCTCTCACAGACTCCATTCTGTTGAGGAGTATAGACTGTTGTGAGCTGATGATGAATCCCATTACTGTCACAAAGCTTTTGAAATCTCTCAAACACATATTCAGAGCCATTATCAGTCCTTAAAGCTCTAATTTTGCAGCCTGACTGATTTTTAGCATAAGCCTTGAATTTACAGAAGGCTTCAAACACTTCTGACTTTTGCCTTAAGAAGTAGACCCAGCACAACCTTGTCAAATCATCTATAAACAGAGCAAAGTACCTATTATCACTGATTGAAGGTGTTCTCATAGGACCACAAACATCAGAGTGCACCAATTCGAGCTTGTTTTGAGCTCTCCAAGCACTGTCAGCAGGAAAAGGCAGTCTAGCCTGCTTACCAAGCTGACAAACCTCACAAACATTCCCACTAACCTCAAATTTTGAAATGCAATCAACCAAATTCAGCCTATGTAGCAGATCAAGCAATCTGAAATTGGCATGGCCTAGTCTCCTATGCCACAAGTCAGTGCTGTCAGCAAGGCTGGTGTATGCCTTTCTTTACTTGGCTAACATCCAGCATGAAGCATCTATTGGTCATGGAGACTGAGATTAACTCTAGACCATTCATGTCTTGAACAGTACAGCAACCATCCTTAAAAACCAATGTATAGCCCTTTCCAACTAATTGGCCTACACTAAGCAAATTCTGGTCTAAGTCAGGTACAAAAAGCACATCTGAGATCAGCTTGTTACCTGAACCAGTGCTAACCAGCACACTGCCCTTGCCTTTAGCCTCAATCAGCTTGCCATCTCCAATTCTGATCCTAGAGTGGAAGCTTCTGTCTAAGCCCTTGAACAACTTCTCATCTGCTGTCATATGGTGTGAGCAGCCACTGTCTAGTAGCCAATCATTGCTGGTTTTTGTTGTGCCAACAAAACAGGTTGCTGTAAACACATGCTCCTCCTGAGCTTGCATGTCCTCAGCTGGTCTAGCTTGTTGTAGAGCAGCCTCCCTTGGTTTGCCTTTGCACACCTTCTCTACATGACCAAACTGCTTGCACTTTCTGCACTGAATATCTGGCCTAAACCAGTAATATTTTTCTGAATGTGTTGTCTTCTTGCAGTGAACACATGGTGGAAACACCCTTTTTGCTTCATCTCTTCCTGACTTGGCCTTTCTATTGTGCCAAGGCTTCTTGCCTTTTGCACTCATGCTTGAGCCTTCACTAGCTTTAGCCTGGAAAGTAGCTTCAGGATTCTCCTCCTGCCTATTTGCCCTCCTTTGCTCAAATGCATACAGGGAGTTTATCAGCTCAGACAGTGAAATGGCTGATAAGTCCCTCGAGTCCTCAAGTGAAGAGATTTTAGACTCAAATTTCTCAGGAAGAGTTGTAATAACCTTTTCAACAACTCTGCTCTCTGTGAAATCCACTCCCAGGAGCCTAATGCTGTTGACAATGGCCATTATCCTGTCTGAGTACTGCTTGATGGTCTCAGACTCCTTCATCCTCAAATTTTCAAAATCTCTCCTAAGGTTGATCACTTGCTGTTGCCTTGTCTTGTCAGTCCCCATGAACTCCTCCTTCAGCTTCTCCCAGGCCTGTTTTGGTGAGTCACAGGCCATGATACGAGTGAATATCACATCAGAGACTCCATTTTGCAAGTAGGCCATAGCCTTATGCTTCTTGGCTCGCTCCTCAGCATGCTGCCTCATCTGTGCAATGGTGGGATTGGCTCTCAATGGAGGTGGTTCAGCATCATTCTCAATCACACTCCAAAGATCGTGTGCCTGAAGATAAGTCTTCATTTTAACTATCCAAATGTGATAGTTTTCTCCAGTGAACACTGGTGGAGGTGGTGGAGTGAAACTCATCTTGCTAAACTGAGTTTAAGTGCTTCGATCCTTTTTAGTTTTAAGCTTTGCTGTAGATTTTAAATTGAAATCAACAGAATGCATGCAAAGGCCCCTCAAAGACTCGGGCTCATGATACCATTTGTAGGAACAATGGCAGCAGCAACAAAGAGATTTACACACAAATGCAAGAATAATCGAAGCAGAAAAAGCAGAGCAGCAAGCAAAGATTTGAATGTCCAGCAAAAATTGTAACTGAACACTCCTAATTTTCATTCATAATTTGAATATATAAAAGAGTTACAAATTTTGGTTCATTTGACAGTTACCTAATGACATAACTACTCCCACTTAAACTAAACTAATACAAGCTTAAGTCAAATACAAAATAAGCTGACATATCAGCTTTTACATCATCAATCCAATCACAAACTTAATCCAACTAACTTTGGAAACTAGTTAGAGTTGAACCGAACTAAATTACATCAAAACAAAACAACAATGTCAGTTGCTTCATTTGGTCCAAAAACCATTCATGCGCGCCAAGCAAAATGAGTTGAGCTTGATAGCTGCTGGTCTCGACAGTAGCATGCTTCTGGCTCCATGTTGCATTGCAGTCCAGCTTTCAACAATCGTTCGTTTTATGGAACCCTGGAGGAGCTAGGAAACCCCGAGGCAGGCTATAATACAGGCGACATCAAATCTAACTCAACAGAATTTGATACGGTTTGGGAGAGTTTGATGGACACAGTGGTGAGAAACGCTTCCAACGGCTCTTCTACTCTTAAGTATGCAACCGGGGAAGCAGACTTTACAGTATTCCAAAAGATATATGCGCTAATGCAGTGCACTCCAGATTTATCACACAAGGATTGTGATTCCTACCTAAGGCAATCCGTGAGTAACTATGAAAGTTGTTGCCATGGGAAGCAAGGAGGTTATGTTACGAGGCCTAGCTGTTATTTCCGCTGGGATTTGTATCCTTTCTATACTACAGCGACCCCATCCTTATCTCTGCCATCCTTATCTCCTCCACCTTCACCTGGTAGTCCTCTCCCGGTTATAAAAGGTATGTAGGCATCTTATACATGACTCATGAGTAAATTGAATTAAATTAAAATTAGAATAAATAAGCATCTTTTCAAAGAAAATGAATTCTAGTAGGTATCATTCTAGAAGAGCTTGACATCCATAAGCAAATAGATTATATATTAAAATAAAATAATTATATCAGTAAAAATGTATCAATTCAAAGATCAAAAGATATTATGGATTCAAATAATTAATTGATCAAAATTTAAATAAAATTTCCAATGCATAATAATGATATATAAGATTTTAAATTTTAAACATAACTTAATAAATTTTATTTTATGTTTACATATATATTATCACATAAATTATCTAAATAAAACGATATATACGAAAGCAAAAAAGGTCAGATTTTGGACCGGGTAGAAGATGGGGATATCATTCATATCGTAAAGGTCATCAAAACTAACGCACATAGGTTGGATAAGGTTATAGCCTAAAAAGTTTTTGAGCCTTTATTTCTGCCTTTTCATAGTAGGTAATTAGAGAACTTAACGAGGATGAGTTATTATTATTAAAGTTTCAATTTTGTTGGCTGAATGTATTCTTTGAGTGTTACCCTTTGTTTAAACTATTGCAAGCCTTTTTTATTTTTTTTATATGTGTTTTGATTAATAAATTTATATATGTGTTTTGATTAATAAATCGCTATAAAAGATAAATAAATAAATAAAATTCATCACCTAACCATGTATATATTTGATTTTTCCATATCTACTCTGCCATAATCTTCACCTTATTAAATACAATAACGAAACATATATAGCAAACTCCGTACCATAATAAATTTGTTCCTTTTAACTATTTCCCACAACTTCCATAGTCAAATGTAATGAATAGTGCATCAAGAAATAACTATCTTCCTCTAATTAATAAATTCACAAACTCCCATTCATATATAAATGAATTTATTGAGTTAGGCTCAATTGCAAAACTTTCATTACATGCTTTTCCTCCCGGCTTAGTTCAAACAACAATTAAAGTCTCTAATATTTCATTACATAGTTTTCTGCTCATCAATTTCACATAAAGTGTAAAACTTGGTCATCACCATTTCCCTAGAATAGGGCTTTTAAGCTCTAATATCTCATGCAATAGTCTTTCTGTTCATCGATCTCACACAATGTATACTTATACTATCATAATTTTGAAAATTTCTCATTCTCTCCTCATTTTATTAATAACCATTCAGGCTTAACAATATTCAAATTCATTATAAACATGTTTTTACCTTAACTATTGGTTAATCCCTAACTCTACCAATTGTCACAAAAATTGAACTCGAAACCTTTATAAATAAAAAAAAATTGTATTTTTTAATCCCTATCAAATAAAGATCTAAAAAAGAAATAATCAGACATTCAATTTAATTTCATTATTTACGTCCATAAACTTCAAAATAAATAACAGTTCAATTAATAAAAAATAAAGATATAACAATTGATTTATTGGTTGTTATCTAAATTCCAAAACAAAAAGATATATGTGATAAATAAAAAATAGAGAATAAATCATTTAAATTTTAATAATAATATATTTTATCAATGTAAATAATTTTTATAGAATTATTTTTCTATGACCTTTCAACATAATAAATTCTATCTCCTTACATGATCAATAATATTAACAATAATTAAAATAATTCTTGCATGTGAGATAAAATATATAACATGCAACTTAGAGCTAAATGAAAAACTAAATGTCATGTCAAAGTTATTTATTTTCCCTTCATATTTAAATTTATTAATTAATGTTGATGGAGTCTTAATTCGATTGACATGAACATTGTTGTTAATGCATGAGGAAATGTTTGAGTGAGTTGACTTGAAGCGCATTATCCTCTAATTTATGGGTTGAAGAGAAATTATGAGTAGTTCTAGACATTGTGTCAAAAAGAACAGATATAATCAAAACTTATAATAATATTATTCAAAAAAAAGTTTACTAAATTAATTAATTAAAAATGAAATTAATTAATATTTAATAAAAATATTAATTAGAAGAGTCTCAACCACTAAAATTAATTGGTATTTTAGTTTAATAAAGAAATTACCAATTTGTTTTATCTATGTAATTATAAAAATTTAATAATAATAAAGCAATTTTACTTTAATAAGTGTTTTAATGTTAATGGTAATAAAAATAACTATCATTTTATTTTAATAAAAATGAAATCTAATATTAATGGCAATAAAAATTAGGATGAATTAATAATTTTAGACATTATCAATATTATTTATAATTTTTGAGTTGGTAACAGAGATAGAGATGGAGGTAATAGGTATCATTCCGAAAGACCTTAACGTCTATAAGCAACCAAAACTTACTGTTGTTGTTATCTAATTTGTAATTATTTCTCGTTGTTATCTGATATCCTAGACTTGCAAAATTACAAAATTTGTCCAAATATTCATCCAATTTGAGAGCCTTCTTTTCTCAATCCGGCACTCATCTTCGTCTCTGATTGCATTTGATTCAAACGAAAAATTTGAGGCTTTCCTATCTTTTTCATTTGTTGGAACAAAGAAAATCAGTTCCACTGCTCAAAGTGGTTAGCCAATTTATAAATTGTACATACGAAAGAAAAGCCCCTTAACGAAAGCTTTCATATGGAAAATTTTGCAGGCATCAATCTAACCTACCAAAGCTTTAGGTGCTATAATGACTCGGGTAGTTTCACAACCAGCAGTACATATGGAAAAAACCTTGACCATATTCTCGATTCTCTCCCACACAATGTCTCTGAAAATGGTGGTTTCTTTGAAGCCATTGGTGGCCAAGACTAACAAAGCTTACGCTCTTGGGATGTGCAGAGGAGACTTAATTAAAGATGAGTGTTATAGTTGTGTCAGTTCCTCGGTTCATGATCTCACAGTTAAGTGTCCTCACCGGAAAGAAGCCGTTTCATTGGCAGTTGTCCTACCGTGTATTGTACACTATGCAAATCGCCCATTTTTTGGAAACTTGGAGGTAGAACCCACGGATGCAGCTCATAACAATGAAAGCATCAAATCGGACGTACTAACAAAATTTGAAATGGCTTGGGATGGTTTGGTGGTCAATATGATGAGAAATGCTTCCAACGGCTCTTCTAAACTTAAGTATGCAACTGAGGAAGCAAAATTTACAGAATCTCAAACTATATATGCACTAATGCAATGCACCCCAGATTTATCACAGGAATATTGTTGGAACTGCCTAAAGCGGGCCACAGAAACCCGTGAGGAATGTTGCCGTGCGAAGCAAGGTGGTTTTGTTCAGAAGCCTAACTGTTATTTCCGCTGGGATTTGCATCCCTTCTATGCACTAGGACCTGACACTACTGCCGCTTTATCTCCTGCACATACATTTACAAAAGGTAAGTATGGCTAGATGACTCGTAAGTAAATTGATGTAAAAAAAATTACCAAATTGGAACATAGAAACCATCTATTCATTCAATTTCTAATATGGTTTGAGAACCTTCTTTTCTGAATCCAGCATTCCTCACAGCCAACGACTTAACCACAGCTCCTTTTCTCAATCCTTCTCATCCTTTTCATCTCTGATTTCATTTGATTCAAACAAAAAAATTGCAAGATTTCCTCGCTTTATCATTTGTTGTAAGAAAAGAATAGTCAATTCGACTGTTGAGTAAGTGGTTAGCCAATCAATAAAAGGATGTGCTCCTTTGATTGGAGTTAGTTACCCATCTTCTTTTGTATTCATTTCAACCTAAGTAGATATGGTTGCCAGCACACTTAGTATCTAGTCTAAACAATCTTCCACTATATGAGTTGCAAACTTTGCTCTCTTGCTTCTTAAGGCTAGTTGAGTTTTTGTGTTTCCTGTTACTTGTCCTTCCACGAGTTGATGATAAGATCTCCTTTTTCTGGGAAAAAATTATCAGATGAAACGAAACAAAACAAATCAATATGGATTCCACTTGGTGCAAGCTTATCAGCTACTCTAGGACTAGCTCTGTTTTCTGCTTGTGGTTTCTTTATCTGGAGAAGGAGAAACGTTCAAGGTATGCACTATTAGATCATGCTGGCATTTACAAATTTATGTTATAATCTTATAGCCAATCACATTTTGTTTTATTACAGAAGATAAAGGCCAAGAAGTTCGATTAATTGACTTGGTAATGGGAAGTGCTCCTCGTGGGAACTCAAGCGAAGATTTTGATCTACAAAATATAGGAAGGTCGCAGGAGATTCCTTCAATTCAATTGAATATTTTACAAGCAGCAACCAATAATTTTTGTGATGAAAATAAGCTAGGACAAGGTGGATTTGGCCCTGTATACAAGGTAATTATGGTTAGGAACTAAAATAACGTAGTTAAGAAAAAATGCATGTTAATATGTTAATTTATAGGGCACACTAGCGGATGGAAAAGAAATTGCAGTTAAAAAGCTCTCAAGAACTTCTGGTCAAGGGCTGCTTGATTTCAAGAATGAGGTCATGTTAATTGCCAAATTACAGCATAGGAATCTTGTGAGGCTCTTAGGATGCTGCTTAGAGAAAAACGAAAAGTTGCTTGTTTATGAATTCATGCCCAACAAAAGCCTTGACGTGTTCCTATTCGGTTTGATCCTTCAACCTTTAAATAACAACATTATCTTATACATACACGAAATAAATTTGAATATTTAAATTGTCATTTCTTTTTCTCTCCTTCATGAGCATTTATCAGATTCGAGTTTGCCTGCCCAACTAGTTTGGCAAAAACGACTCAATATTATTAAAGGAACTGCCCGAGGTATCATGCATCTGCATGAAGATTCTCGTCTTAGAATTATCCACAGAGACGTTAAAGCAAGTAATGTTTTGTTAGAAAAAAGGCAGCAGCAACAATGAACAACAAAGAGCATAAGCTCATGAAAAACAGGAAGCAAAACAAAACAAAAGAACAAAATGAAAATCCAAAGAGAAGCAGCAAGTAACCGAATGAGAAAAGTCCCCCATCAGCTTTCATTCCATTTCCATTTCAAAATATAAAGGAGATACAAAAGCAAGTCAGTTACCTAAACGTAACTACTCCCACCAAATTTGGCAAGTTGCCAACTAAAATAATACAAGTCAAAAGCTGAAAATAAATCAACTATTACATCCATCATTTTCAAATCTAAAAGTACTAGCTTTAAATATCAAGCAACTTGCCAACTTGTTAACATCACAAAAAAAATACAAAATTTAAACAAAAAGTTGCTTCTGATTCAATCTTCAAACAGACATGCTGCTGCTGGAAGTTTGTTGCATTGCAGGCCAATGCTCAACACTCCTCCTTGGACTGTAGGCAACAAACATCGATTGAATCCCTTAGAAATTCAAACCTGATTGTGCCAAGAGGCTTTGTCAAAATGTCAGCCAATTGATCTTGTGAGCTGCAATGTGTTAGACACACTTCTTTGGATTGAACAACTTCTCGAACAAAGTAAAACTTGAGCTTAAAATGTTTGGTTTTGCCATGAAAAACAGGATTTTTTGAGATGGCAACTGCTGACTGGTTATCCACCATAATTTCAGTAGGCTCAAGCTGTTCTTCATTCAAATCACATAGCAACTTCCTAAGCCAACTGGCTTGATTCACTGCTGCAGCTGCTGCTATGTATTCGGCTTCAGCAGTAGACTGAGCAACAGTTTGTTGCTTCTTTGAACTCCAACTGAAAACTCCCGAACCAAGTGTAAAGAAGTAGCCTGAAGTACTTCTCATATCATCAACTGATCCACCCCAGTCACTATCTGAGTAGCCAGTTAATTTCAGCTCACTTCCTTTCTTGAACATTACACCAAACTTCAAAGTACCTTTGACATACCTGAGTATTCTCTTTGCTGCTTTCAAATGAGTTGTATTGCAGCTGTGCATGAATCTGGACAGTAGACTAACTGAATGCATAAGGTCAGGTCTGGTTGCTGTCAAGTAAAGTAAACAGCCAATCAAGCTTCTATACTCCTTTTCATCTACCTTTTATTCATTTCCAAAGCTGCTTAGTTTCTCTCCCATAGCTAATGGTGTGCTCACTGGTTTGCTGTTTTCCATATGAAACTTAGTGAGAATTTTCAAGGCAAATGCATGCTGGCTGATAAAAATGCCTTGATCAGACTGGTCTACTTCTATACCAAGAAAGTAAGTCATGATTCCCAAGTCTGTCATGTCAAACATGTCTTGCATATTCTTCTTGAACTCCTGAATCAAATCGACCCTGCTTCCAGTCACTAATAGATCATCCACATATATTGAGACAATCAGCAAAGTCTCATCTTTAGACTTCATTATAAACAAAGTTGGCTCACTCAAACTTTTCTCGAAATTTAGCCTAGACAGGTAAGCATCTATCCTGTCATACCAGGCTCAAGGAGCCTGTTTTAGTCCATAGAGTGCTTTCTTCAGCTTGTAAACCTTGTCCTCCTTTCCTTGGACTTTAAATCCATCAGGCTGTTCAACATAAATTTCCTCTTTAAGGAAGCCATTCAGGAAAGCTGACTTGACATCAAGCTGATGGACCTTCCACTGTTTCTGTGCAGCGAAAGCAAATAGAAGCTTTATGGTATCCAGCCTTGCCACTGGAGCAAATGTCTCCTCAAAATCAATGCCAAACTGTTGATTGTACCCTTTCACCACAAGCCTTGCCTTGTGCTTGTTCAGAAAGCCATCTGCATTGAACTTGGCCCTGAAAAACCACTTGACACCTATGACCTTCTTTTGATCAAGTCTGTCTACCAGATCCCAAGTGTCATTCTTATGGATCATGTCGATTTCAGCCTCCATAGCCTTCTTCCAGCTCTTGCTTCTTGCAGCTTCTTCATAGCTTGAAGGCTCAACAATGGCCACATTGCATCTTTGGTAGATATCAGCAATAGACCTGGTCCCTCTCACAGGAGCATCATCTACATTGGCATTACTGACTTCATTTTCTGCCAATTCCAGATTGCTGTCAATCTGCTCTTCTTCAAACTGACTTGTGTTAGAGCCATCTAGACTCCAAAACCTTCCTTCATCGAATTTGACATCCCTGCTTACCAAAATCTTCTTGGTTGAGGGATCAAATACTCTGTAGCCCTTCTTGCAGCTACTGTAGCCAACAAATATACCAGGAACTGACCTCTTCTCGAGCTTGGTTCTTCTTTCTGCAGGGACAAGTACAAAACACATGCAACCAAATACTTTTAAATGGGAAACAGTTGGTTTAAGATCATACCATGCTTCAAAAGGAGTTTTATCATTCACAGCATGTGTTGGCAGCCTATTGAGCAGGTACACTGAGGTGTTGACACCTTCAGCCCAAAAATGCTTGGAAGCTTGCTTTGAAACAACAAACATCTGGTCATGTTCATCACTGTCCTGTTCTTCCTCTCAGATACTCCATTTTGCTGAGGAGTATACACTGTGGTCAATTGATGATGAATCCCAGCCTGCTCATATAGCTTCTGAAATCTTTCAGACAAGTATTCAGAACCATTGTTTGTCCTCAAGGCCTTAATCCTGCAGCCTGTTTGATTTTCTGCCAATGCCTTGAACTTTCCAAAAACTTCAAACACTTCTGACTTCTGTTTCATGAAATAAACCCAGCAAAATCTGGTCAGATCATCAAAAAATAGTATAAAATACTTACTGCCATTCAGTGAAGGCGTCTTCATTGGTCCACAGACATCTGAGTGCACCAAATCAAGTCTTTCTCGAGCCCTCCATGCTTGGTTTACTGGAAAAGGCAACCTGGCCTACTTGCCAAGCTGACACACTTCACAAACACCTTCACTTGCACTAACCTTCACCATGTCCTCTGTCATGTTCATTTTGTGCAGCAAATCAAGTGATTTGAGGTTAACATGGCCAAACCTCTTGTGCCAAAGACCAGTACTGTCAACTGAGCTTGTATAGGCACTTTTCTCAAGCTGACTCACATCCAGCATAAAACATTTGTCTCCCATAGGTGCTGAGACAATCTCCCTACCATGAGCATCACTTATAACACAAGAATCATTCTTGAAAACTAGTGAAAAGCCTTTCTTGACTAGCTGGCCTACACTGAGTAAATTTTGGTCTATTTCTGGCACATAGAGCACATCAGAAATGATTTTGTTACCTGAACCAGTGTGAATCACCACATCACCTCTTCCTTTTGGTTCAATCAAGTTGCCATTGCCTATCTTGACCTTCGAGACAAAGCTTCTGTCAATGTTCTTGAAAAGGCTCTCATCTGCAGCCATGTGGTGTGAGCAGCCACTATCCACAAGCCAACTGCTCTTGCTGTTAGCTGCAAAACATGAAGCTGTAAATACATGCTCCTCCTGAGCTTGGACATCCTCGGCAGACTTGGCTTGTACTGGCTGTGCTTGTGCCTTCTCATGACTTCTACAGATTTTGCACTGTATGTCTGGTCTGGTCCAGCAATACTTCTCCAAATGATTAGTCTTCTTGCAGTGAACACATGGTGGAAACCTCCTTCTACCGGCATCTTTCTTTGATCTTTCCCTCTTTTCAAACCAAGGCTTCTTAGCTTTCTGGCTTGAGCTAGAGCCTTCTCTGACCTTTGCTTGAAAAGCACCTTCAAGACTCTCCTCCTGCCTACTTGCTCTTCTCTGCTCAAGTGCATAGAGTGAGTTAACCAACTCAAACAAAGAAATGGTTGTGAGATCTCTCGAGTCCTCCAATGAGGAGATTTTTGACTCAAACCTTTCAGGTAAGGTGGTAATAACCTTCTCAACAACCCTGCTATCACTAAAATCTTCTTCAAGGAGTCTAATATTATTGACAGTAGCCATAATCCTATCAGAATATTGCTTGATAGTTTCTGACTCCTTCATCTTCAAATTTTCAAACTCCCTTCTAAGGTTGATGACTTGTTGCTGCCTAGTCTTGTCTGATCCCATGAACTCCTCTTTTAGCTTGTCCCAAGCTTGTTTGGGTGAGTCACAGGCCATGATGCGAGTAAAAATCACATCAGACACTCCATTCTGTAGGTAGGCCATGGCTTTATGCTTCTTGGCTCGCTCCTTACCATGTTGCCTGATCTGAGCAATAGTTGGATTTGCTCTCAGTGGTGGTGGCTCGACATCATTTTCAACTGCACTCCACAGATCAAGTGCTTGGAGGTAAGTTTTCATTTTAACTACCCAAATGTGGTAGTTTTCTCCAGCAAAAATTGGTGGTGGAGGAGGTGCAAAGCTCATGTTGCTGAAACTGGTTTGACAAACACGATTTTTGAGTTTATTTTGAAACAAAAAACTTAAACAATAGAGGTCCTCAAAGACAAGAGGCTCTGATTACCATTTGTTAGAAAAAAGGTAGCAGCAACAATGAACAACAAAGAGCATAAGCTCATGAAAAACAGGAAGCAAAACAAAACAAAAGAACAAAATGAAAATCCAAAGAGAAGCAGCAAGTAACCGAATGAGAAAAGTCCCCCATCAGCTTTCATTCCATTTCCATTTCAAAATATAAAGGAGATACAAAAGCAAGTCAGTTACCTATGTGACAGCCCTAAATTGACCCTAGTCGGGAAGTGGTTTCGGGACCGCTAAGCCGAGTCACCGAAGTATTTGGATGTGATAATTATTGTCTAGAATATGTGAATATGAATGTGTGAAAGTTTTAAACTTCGATTTAGTCGATTGCATGTGAACCTAGTTAATAGAACTTATGTGTGACACTTTTGAAATGCGATAGGTTAATTTATAAGGACCTATTTAAGCATGTAGTGAAAATATTGGCTTTGCATGTCAAATACTCCTTTTGTGTGCATAGTGGCCGGCCATGATGGAGCATATATTAGACTATGTGGTAAATTTCCATGAAGTGGTCATTATTTTAAGTAAAAGAAAAGAAATAATAAAAGAAATATAAGGATACTAAAAGAAAAAAAAAAGAAAGAGGGAGGTTATCACCTTGTTCTTCTTGGCCGATTGTAGAGAGGAAGATAGGAGGGTAGCATTCGGTCACTTGAAGCTTGAGAAGGTTAGTAAAATTTTGTTAGTTTTGAAATTTTAAGCTTAGTTTAAGTCATTTAGCTAGCTCCATATTAGCCCATTTGAAAACTTGGAATTTTTGATGGATGGATGGAGCATTCGGCTATGGTTATTAAAGAAGGAATTTGATTATTTCCTTTAAGTTTTGATGAAGAATGTGTTGAGTAAATTAGGGGTTTGAACACTTAAGGATTCGGCATTGTTCATGATTTTTTTTAGAAGGTGAGTTTGAATGATATGAGTAATGTCATGTATGGGTTTCCGCTTTGATAAGTAAAAATGTAAGGGTAATTGAAATGAATAATTGGAGGCTTAATCATCAAGAGGTTCGGCTATGGACTATAAGTTTTAGCTAATTCGGCACAAGAGTATAAATGTTAATTACTTTATAATTGAAGCCTTGAAGAATAGGTTGTGGATCATTAAAGTGTTGAAGGTTAAATCTTTAAGCTTGGTTAATTTGGACATTCGGCTATTCTCATGACACTAGATACAAGGGTGTGAAAGGTTATCTATATATATATATAAGTTTAATTTATTCATGGTAACTTGGCATGTGGATTGGATATATGTTAGTTAATATATGCATTTGGATGTGATGTGTTAAATAATTAGGTATACGGGTTGGTTTCATTATTGAGTATAAGGGCTAAGTGTTTTAAATTGCCTTTGATGTATACATGTTTATATTGAAATATTAAGGCTATGTTAGCCAATTGAGGGTTTCGGCCAAGATATTCAAATAGATTGGTGTGAATGTTTGAGTGATGAATTTGACTCTTGTGTCGAGTTGGGATGATATGTGTATTTATATAAAACTAAATGATGCTAAATAAATTCGATTATGCATGGTATTGAGCTAGTATCATGTTCGTTGGTACATGAGTAGAGCATATGTTTGATGTTTAATATCTAGTTAATAACATCTTTTGTACTTAGTTGTATGGTATACATGTATTAAATCGAATCGCTAATTTGATAAGTTATTTAATAAAATCTACTTGTTGAATCAAGCTCAAGAGCCAAGGGGGTCAAAATCTGATAAAGGAAAGGAAAAAGTGATCGAGTAGTCTATCCACAACTATTCAAAGTATCCGAGGTAAGTCTTCGAGGAATGACCCTACATGAATTATATTGAAATGATTAGTCATACTATGACGGATAGTCGAATGTGCATAGAGACTAAGTTATAAAGCCAATCGAAATCATGCTCTTTGTGAGTGGCTATTGAGCCGAAATTTGAAAGGTTTAATAAATGATTTGTGTTTGAGCCTTAGTAACGAAAATAAGATATGGATGTGTTAAGATTATAGATATATGTGTGCATGAGCATTTGATATATCCGGGCTAAGACCCGAAGGCATTTGTGCGAGTTGCTATATCCGGGCTAAGACCCGAAGGCATTTGTGCGAGTTGATAAATCCGGGCTAAGACCCGAAGGCATTTGTGCGAGTTGATATATCCGGGCTAAAACTCGAAGGCATTTGTGCGAGTTGATATATCCGGGCTAAGACCCGAAGGCAATTATGCAAGTTGATATATCCAGGCTAAGACCCGAAGGCAATTATGCAAGTTGATATATCTGGGCTAAGACCCGAAGGCATTCGTGCGAGTTGCTATACCCGGGTTAAGACCCGAAGGCAATTGTGCTTGCGGTTATATCCGGCTAAATTTCGAAGAGACTTGGGTTTGAATGTGAGCATTTTGTGCTGTAACTAATTCAATTAATACACTCGACTAACCCGAACGATAAGGTATGTTTGCATGTGCTTCGGAAAAGTCGATTCGTTTTAAATAGTATTCGTGCAATCGGCTAACGAACTTTCGGCTTTTAGATAGGTTGATACCTTGTGTGTATATATGTTGATGAAGTGTGAAGTAAGTATGATTATGAGAATGTGTATCAATAAAGTGATTCAGTTAGCTATGTGAATGTAATACTTTAGTCAAAGCCGATTTCATTACTTGAAACTTACTAAGCTTAAATTGCTTACCCGGTTGCTTTGGCTCTCTGTTTTATAGATTTTGTTCGTTAGCTATCGGATTCGGGATCAACGAAGTCGAAGTCATCCACACTATCAAAGCTCTTTTGGTACTCTTTTTGTTGAACTCTGGATATGGCATGTATAGGACTACCCCTTGTTGTTTTAAGTACTTTTTGTGATGTATGTGTGTACAGCCATGCGAAAACGGCTTGTAGAAGTGGAGTATGGCATTAGACCATTTGTGTTTATGTATGTTTATATGGTTTCATGATGTGACTATGGTTTGGAATGGAAGTGTTGGGCAAATGATCAGCCATTGGAATGGCTAAATATGATCATATGTGGACCCATGTATGACGAATCCCTAGTTGGTCCATGGTAACCACGGAACAGGTAAAGTTTACCTTGAAAACAGATGCTGACAGCAGCAGTGGTGTGGATTTGAAAAATCACAAAAAATTGTAGGAATGGAGTTAAATAGTGAATAAATTATGTAATCGAACCTTGATGAATCTATTTTCATATAAATGTAACAAAAAAATCATATGGGCAGTATATTAAGAGATATTAAAGTTCTCGTGAAACAGGGCCAGAACGGTTTCTGGATCTCCTGTTTCGACTTTGATAATTCACCATAAATTATCCAGAGATAATTAGAAGTCATTCCTTATATGTGTGGATTCCCCTTTGAGTCTAGTTTCATTAGAAACAAACGGTATCAGTATGGGAGCCCTGTACAAGGAGATATCCAAGTCGTAATGCGCAAAGGTCAGGGTAGTCGATCCCTGTAACATGGGAGAATTTGACTAATAAACTGTACTAATTGGCCTGACCAAAAATTCTAAAAAAAATTATGTAGATGGGCATATGAGTCTAGTTTCAGGAAAAAATCACGAAACAAATTTTCAAGTTGTGAAACTCAAGATATGATTTTTAAAGCGACTATTACGCAGATTGGCAGTGTCTGGAAAATTTTTAAAAGTCTGTTAACACCTCGTGTTCGACTCCGGTGACGGTCTCGGGTTCGGGGTGTTACATTTGATTGGTATTAGAGCTACGGTTTAGTCAATTCTAGGACTACCGTAATGTGTTGGGGTCTAGCTATACATGTCATTTTATGTGATTAATTGATAGTGTGGTGATTTCTGACATTTGCAAATGTGTTTATTTATAGTAATGGATCCCGATCCCGACCGAGCGGTAGCTGATGATCTTGAGAGTGTAGCGCCTGCTCCCGCAAAAGGGACAGCGCCGGTGGACTCTCAACCTAATGCTAGTAACCCGAATGATGAAGCTAGACAAGCTTTCTATAGTGTGATGAATGATTGGTTCAACCAATACATTCGAACTAATACGGCTGTTCCACAACCTCCATTCCCGACTAATACAACCCCCGCACCTACAATACCTCCGGTAACTGACCAAATAAGGTCAAATAAGCCCCCAGTTGACAGAATCCGAAAACATGGGGCCACTGAATTTAAGGCTACGGATAGCGACGATGCCGAGCAAGCTGAATTTTGGTTGGACAACACTATCCGGGTACTCGATGAGCTATCTTGTACACCCGATGAATGCCTAAAGTGTACTATCTCCTTGCTACGCGATTCTGCCTACTATTGGTGGAGTACTCTGACTTCTGTTGTGCCCCGAGAGCAGGTAACTTGGGAGTTTTTCCAAACTGAGTTTCGGAAAAAGTATATCAGTCAGAGATTTGTTGATCAAAAACGGAAGGAATTTCTTGAGCTTAAGCAAGGTTCTATGTCAGTTACTGATTACGAGCGAAAATTTGTTAGACTTAGTAGATACGCTCGGGAATGTGTTTCGTCCGAGGCTATCATGTGTAAACGCTTCGAGGATGGGCTGAATGA
Organism: Gossypium hirsutum; assembly: GCF_007990345.1. Lineage (NCBI taxonomy): Eukaryota > Viridiplantae > Streptophyta > Magnoliopsida > Malvales > Malvaceae > Gossypium > Gossypium hirsutum. The sequence continues at coordinate 7,259 of NW_024403005.1, read as the reverse complement.
AGATATAAAAATGTTCGTTGGCATTCTTGAAATACGAGAGTTCGTAGTACTTGTCGAGCGAGCTTGTAAAGCCGAAGAGCTTAGAAAAGAAAAACAAAAAGTTGATGTGGGAACTGGGGAGTTTCGTAAAAGATCCTCGGGAAAGTCTCTTCAACAAGCATCGAAGAAATTTCGAGATGATGTGGGCCGGTCTAGAGGCACTTCTAACCTTTTTAGACGAGACCGTGATCGACCCCCTATTGGTACCCGAGGCACTTCGATCGCTAGTGTTGGGAATGAACGTCAAGACAGAACAAAATGTCGATATTGCGGTAAATGGCATTTGGGGAGTTGTAGATTCCATGACCGCTCCTGTTACAAGTGTGGATCAGTTGACCACTTCATTAAAGATTGCCCGAGGCTGTCTGAACAGAATATAAATCAGAGTGGGAAACCGGGTGCTACCACTGCTCGAGGTAGACCATCTAGAAATACGGGCAATGCTAGTGGTGGTCAGAGAGGATCTAGAGATGCTACGACCAGATCCGAGGCTCGTGCGCCTGCTAGAGCTTATGCTATACGTGCCCGCGAGGATGCTTCTTCGCCTGATGTTATTACCGGTACTTTTACTCTCTTTGACACTAATGTAATTGCTTTGATTGACCCCGGTTCTACTCATTCTTACATATGTGAAACCTTAGCATCCAGTAAGACTTTACCTATTGAGTCTACTGAGTTCGTAATTCGGGTGTCAAATCCCTTGGGTCGTTACGTGCTTGTCGACAAAGTGTGCAAGAAATGTCCCCTAGTAATCCGAGGTTCCTGTTTTCCGGCGGACTTGATGCTTTTGTCGTTTGATGAATTTGATGTTATTCTCGGGTTGGATTGGTTGACCGTGCATGATGCTGTTGTGAATTGCAAAAGCAAGACTATTGATTTGAGGTGCGCGAATAACGAAGTAATCCGAGTTGAGTCTACGGACTTGGATGGGGAGCCAGCTGTAATATCCTCAATGTTGGCCCAGAAATATGTAAGAAAAGGGTGCGAAGCATACCTTGCGTATGTACTGGATGACCAAGAATTAGAAAGGAAACCTGAATCTGTGCCGGTGGTTTGTGAATACCCGGATGTTTTTCCTGAAGAATTGCCGGGTTTACCACCTGTTCGGGAGATAGAGTTTGGTATTGAGCTTGTACCTGGGACTATGCCGATTTCGATAGCTCCGTATCGTATGGCACCAACCGAGTTAAAAGAGTTGAAAGCTCAATTGCAAGAATTGACGGATAGAGGTTTCGCTCGGCCAAGTTTCTCACCTTGGGGTACACCAGTATTGTTCGTGAAAAAGAAGGACGGAACCATGAGGTTGTGCATTGACTATCGTCAACTAAATAAAGTGACGATAAAGAATAAATATCCGTTACCGCGTATTGATGATTTGTTTGATCAACTAAAGGGGGCCTCAGTGTTCTCAAAAATATATTTGAGATCGGGTTATTATCAGTTGCGGATTCGAGATTCGGACGTACCCAAAACTGCTTTCAGAACGAGGTACGGTCACTACGAATTCTTAGTGATGCCGTTTGGGCTCACTAATGCCCCTGCAGTATTTATGGATTTGATGAATCGGATCTTCAGACCATATTTGGATCGGTTCGTAGTTGTGTTCATTGATGACATCTTAGTCTATTCAAGAGATGAGACCGAACATGCTGAGCACCTGAGACTAGTGTTGCAAATGTTGTGGGATAAGCAGTTATATGCTAAGTTCAGTAAGTCTGAGTTCTGGTTAAGAGAGGTTAGCTTCTTGGGTCATATGGTATCCGCATCGGGTATTCGAGTTGACCCGAGCAAAATTTCAGCCATACTTAACTGGAAGCCTCCAAGAAATATTACTGAGGTTCGGAGCTTTTTGGGGCTCGCCGGTTATTACCGACGATTTGTCAAAGGTTTCTCGATGATAGCCACACCAATGACGAAGCTACTTCAAAAGGATGTTAAGTTCGAATGGACGGAGAAATGTCAGAAAAGTTTCGATCAACTAAAAACTCATTTGACTGAAGCTCCAATTTTAGTGCAACCCGAATCAGGCAAAGAGTTTGTCATTTATAGTGACGCATCCCTACTTGGGTTGGGTTGCGTATTGATGCAAGAAGGTCGAGTTGTGGCCTATGCGTCGAGGCAATTGAAGCCACACGAGAGAAATTATCCGACCCATGATCTCGAACTAGCTGCCATCGTATTTGCTTTGAAAATATGGCGACATTATTTGTTTGGTGAGAAGTGCCATGTATTTTCGGATCACAAAAGTCTCAAATATTTGATGACTCAGCGAGACTTGAATCTGCGACAAAGACGTTGGCTTGAGTTGTTGAAAGATTACGAGCTTGTCATTGATTACCACCCGGGAAAGGCTAATGTGGTTGCGGACGCCTTAAGCCGGAAGTCATTGTTTGCTTTATGAGCGATGAATGTGCATTTGTCTGTTCTACCCGACAATGTGTTAGTAGCTGAATTAAAAGCCAAACCATTATTGACTCATCAAATTCGTGAAGCTCAGAAAGTCGATGATGAATTGGTTGCAAAACGGGCTGAGTGTGTTCCGAACAAGGAATCGGAGTTTCAAATTGATGATGATGATTGTTTGAGGTTCAGAATTCGTTTGTGTGTTCCAAGGAATTCGAGACTCATTTCGATGATTCTGAATGAAGCTCATTGTAGCCGAATGTCAATTCGCCCGGGGAGTACGAAAATGTACAACGATTTGAAACGTTGGTTTTGGTGGCATGGTATGAAACGAGACATCTCCAACTTTGTTTCGAGATGTTTAATATGTCAACAAGTGAAAGCGGAACATCAAGTGCCTTCAGGATTACTTCAGCCGATCATGATACCCGAGTGGAAATGGGATCGAGTCACAATGGACTTTGTGTCCGGACTGCCATTGTCAACAAGTAAGAAGGATGCGATTTGGGTTGTGGTTGATAGACTGACTAAGTCGGCTCACTTTATCCCCGTGCGTACGGATTTTTCATTGGATAAACTAGCCGAATTGTATGTTTCTCAGATTGTGAGATTACACGGGGTACCTATTTCTATCGTGTCGGATAGAGATCCGAGATTTACCTCACGATTTTGGAAGAAATTGCAAGAAGCTTTGGGTACCAAGCTGCATTTTAGCACTGCTTTTCACCCCCAAACCGATGGTCAATCCGAGCGGATAATTCAGATACTTGAGGATATGTTGAGATGTTGCATCCTCGAGTTCAGTAGTTCATGGGAACGGTATTTACCTTTGATTGAATTCGCTTACAACAATAGTTTTCAATCAAGTATTAAGATGGCACCTTACGAGGCTTTGTACGGTCGTAAATGCCGTACACCATTGTTTTGGACCGAGCTGGTGAAAGTAAAATTTTCGGAGTTGATTTGATTAAGGATGCCGAACAGAAAGTAAAAGTAATCCGTGAAAGTCTAAAGCAGCCACAGATCGTCAGAAGTCGTACACGGATTTGAAACGAAAAGACATCGAGTATCAGGTGGGAGACAAAGTGTTCCTTAAGGTTTCACCTTGGAAAAAGATACTCAGATTTGGCCGTAAGGGCAAATTGAGTCCGAGATTCATTGGGCCGTACGAATCTCCGGACGAGTTGGTCCAGTTGCGTATAGATTGATTTTGCCCCCTGAACTTGAAAAGATTCACAACGTTTTCCATGTCTCGATGCTTCGACGATATAGATCCGACCCGTCGCATGTAATCGCTCCATCTGAGATCGAGATTCAACCTAACTTGAGTTATGAAGAACAACCGGTTCGCATTTTGATGCGTGAAGTAAAAGAGTTGCGAAATAAGAAAATCCCATTAGTGAAGGTGTTGTGGCATAAACACGGAATACAAGAAGCCACTTGGGAACTTGAGAACTCTATGAAGGACCGATATCCAAAATTATTCACCGGTAAGATTTTCGGGGACGAAAATTTCTTATGTGGGGGAGAGTTGTGACAGCCCTAAATTGACCCTAGTCGGGAAGTGGTTTCGGGACCGCTAAGCCGAGTCACCGAAGTATTTGGATGTGATAATTATTGTCTAGAATATGTGAATATGAATGTGTGAAAGTTTTAAACTTCGATTTAGTCGATTGCATGTGAACCTAGTTAATAGAACTTATGTGTGACACTTTTGAAATGCGATAGGTTAATTTATAAGGACCTATTTAAGCATGTAGTGAAAATATTGGCTTTGCATGTCAAATACTCCTTTTGTGTGCATAGTGGCTGGCCATGATGGAGCATATATTAGACTATGTGGTAAATTTCCATGAAGTGGTCATTATTTTAAGTAAAAGAAAAGAAATAATAAAAGAAATACTAAGGATACTAAAAGAAAAAAAAAAGAAAGAGGGAGGTTATCACCTTGTTCTTCTTGGCCGATTGTAGAGAGGAAGATAGGAGGGTAGCATTCGGTCACTTGAAGCTTGAGAAGGTTAGTAAAATTTTGTTAGTTTTGAAATTTTAAGCTTAGTTTAAGTCATTTAGCTAGCTCCATATTAGCCCATTTGAAAACTTGGAATTTTTGATGGATGGATGGAGCATTCGGCTATGGTTATTAAAGAAGGAATTTGATTATTTCCTTTAAGTTTTGATGAAGAATGTGTTGAGTAAATTAGGGGTTTGAACACTTAAGGATTCGGCATTGTTCATGATTTTTTTTAGAAGGTGAGTTTGAATGATATGAGTAATGTCATGTATGGGTTTCGGCTTTGATAAGTAAAAATGTAAGGGTAATTGAAATGAATAATTGGAGGCTTAATCATCAAGAGGTTCGGCTATGGACTATAAGTTTTAGCTAATTCGGCACAAGAGTATAAATGTTAATTACTTTATAATTGAAGCCTTGAAGAATAGGTTGTGGATCATTAAAGTGTTGAAGGTTAAATCTTTAAGCTTGGTTAATTTGGACATTCGGCTATTCTCATGACACTAGATACAAGGGTGTGAAAGGTTATCTATATATATATAAGTTTAATTTATTCATGGTAACTTGGCATGTGGATTGGATATATGTTAGTTAATATATGCATTTGGATGTGATGTGTTAAATAATTAGGTATACGGTTGGTTTCATTATTGAGTATAAGGGCTAAGTGTTTTAAATTGCCTTTGATGTATACATGTTTATATTGAAATATTAAGGCTATGTTAGCCAATTGAGGGTTTCGGCCAAGATATTCAAATAGATTGGTGTGAATGTTTGAGTGATGAATTTGACTCTTGTGTCGAGTTGGGATGATATGTGTATTTATATAAAACTAAATGATGCTAAATAAATTCGATTATGCATGGTATTGAGCTAGTATCATGTTCGTTGGTACATGAGTAGAGCATATGTTTGATGTTTAATATCTAGTTAATAACATCTTTTGTACTTAGTTGTATGGTATACATGTATTAAATCGAATCGCTAATTGATAAGTTATTTAATAAAATCTACTTGTTGAATCAAGCTCAAGAGCCAAGGGGTCAAAATCTGATAAAGGAAAGGAAAAAGTGATCGAGTAGTCTATCCACAACTATTCAAAGTATCCGAGGTAAGTCTTCGAGGAATGACCCTACTTGAATTATATTGAAATGATTAGTCATACTATGACGGATAGTCGAATGTGCATAGAGACTAAGTTATAAAGCCAATCGAAATCATGCTCTTTGTGAGTGGCTATTGAGCCGAAATTTGAAAGGTTTAATAAATGATTTGTGTTTGAGCCTTAGTAACGAAAATAAGATATGGATGTGTTAAGATTATAGATATATATGTGCATGAGCATTTGATATATCCGGGCTAAGACCCGAAGGCATTTGTGCGAGTTGATATATCCGGCTAAGACCCGAAGCATTTGTGCGAGTTGATAATCGGGCTAAGACCCGAAGGCATTTGTGCGAGTTGATATATCCGGGCTAAAACCCGAAGGCATTTGTGCGAGTTGATATATCCGGGCTAAGACCCGAAGGCAATTATGCAAGTTGATATATCCGGGCTAAGACCCGAAGGCATTCGTGCGAGTTGCTATACCCGGGTTAAGACCCGAAGGCAATTGTGCTTGCGGTTATATCCGGCTAAATTTCGAAGAGACTTGGGTTTGAATGTCAGCGTTTTGTGCTGTAACTAATTCAATTAATACGCTCGACTAACCCGAACGATAAGGTATGTTTGCATGTGCTTCGGAAAAGTCGATTCGTTTTAAATAGTATTCGTGCAATCGGCTAACGAACTTTCGGCTTTTAGATAGGTTGATACCTTGTGTGTATATATGTTGATGAAGTGTGAAGTAAGTATGATTATGAGAATGTGTATCAATAAGTGATTCAGTTAGCTATGTGAATGTAATACTTTAGTCAAAGCCGATTTCATTACTTGAAACTTACTAAGCTTAAATTGCTTACCCGGTTGCTTTGGCTCTCTGTTTTATAGATTTTGTTCGTTAGCTATCGGATTCGGGATCAACGAAGTCGAAGTCATCCACACTATCAAAGCTCTTTTGGTACTCTTTTTGTTGAACTCTGGATATGGCATGTATAGGACTACCCCTTGTTGTTTTAAGTACTTTTTGTGATGTATGTGTGTACAGCCATGCGAAAACGGCTTGTAGAAGTGGAGTATGGCATTAGACCATTTGTGTTTATGTATGTTTATATGGTTTCATGATGTGACTATGGTTTGGAATGGAAGTGTTGGGCAAATGATCAGCCATTGGAATGGCTAAATATGATCATATGTGGACCCATGTATGACGAATCCCTAGTTGGTCCATGGTAACCACGAACAGGTAAAGTTTACCTTGAAAACAGATGCTGACAGCAGCAGTGGTGTGGATTTGAAAAATCACAAAAAATTTAGGAATGGAGTTAAATAGTGAATAAATGTGTAATCGAACCTTGATGAATCTATTTCATATGAAAGTAACAAAAAATCATATGGCAGTATATTAAGAGATATTAAAGTTCTCGTGAAACAGGGCCAGAACGGTTTCTGGATCTCCTGTTTCGACTTTGATAATTCACCATAAATTATCCAGAGATAATTAGAAGTCATGCCTTATATGTGTGGATTCCCTTGAGTCTAGTTTCATGGAACAAACGGATCAGTATGGAGCCCTGTACAAGAGATATCAAGTCGAATGCGCAAAGGTCAGGGTATCGATCCCTGTAACATGGAGACTTGACTATAAACTGTACTAATTGCCGACTAAAATTCTAAAAAATTATGTAATGGGTATATGAGTCTAGTT
>NW_024403004.1:0-30240 GCF_007990345.1 Gossypium hirsutum | reverse complement strand
ATCAGTTAACTCTTGCAAATGAGACTTTAATTCTTTTAACTCGGTCAAAGCCATTCTATACGAAGCTATCGAAATCAGAGTAGCTCCTAGTACTAACTCTATGACAAATTTAACTTCTCGGATTGAAGGTAATCTTGGAAGTTCTTCAGGAAATACATCAGGGAATTCACAGACAATAGGTACTGATTCAACTTTCTCTTATGTTACTTTCGAATCAATCACATAGGCAAAATAAGCTTCACAACCCTTTCTCACAAACTCAGAGCTTTCATCGAAGATATCACAGCTGGCAACCTATTTAAATCACTAGATTCAATTCGGACTATTTCATCATTCTTGCATCTCAAATCAATAGTTTTTTGTTTTCAATTCACAATAGCAACATGCAAAGTTAACCAATCCATATCCAAAATTATATTAAACTCATCGAAGGGTAATAAAATCAGATCAGTCGGAAAGCAAATGTCTCGAAACATTAACGAACAATTCTTGCACAGTTTGTCAACTAAGACACTATTACCAAAGGGGTTTGACACTCTAATCACGAATTCAGTAGACTCTACAGGAAAAGTATTACTGGATACTAAATTCATGCATATATACGAATGCATTGATCCTGGATCTATCAATGCAATCACAAAAGTATCATAAAGAGTAAAAGTACCAATTATAACATCGGGAGATGAAGCTTCCTCACGAGCTCGAATGGCATAGGCTCTAGCAGGTGCTCTAGCCTCTGATCGTACTATGGTATCTTTAGCTTCTCTTTGAGTACCACTCACATTTCCCGTATTTCTGGGCGGTCTTCCTTGAGCTGAGGTGTTACTCTGTCTCATATTTTGCATAATCTATTGCCCAATAGACTCAGGACAATCATGGATAAAATGATCTAAAGATGCACATTTGAAACAAGTTCGATCATACAATCTACAATTGCTAGGATGTCTTTTACCATAGTGTTTACACTCGTGTTGATCAGATCGAACAATTCCAACACTTGCAATAGAAGTAGCTGGAGCTTTAAAGCTCGAATATGATCTTGCACGATCTCAACTCGAATGACCCACATTAGTCTTTGAAAAGCTAAAATCATTTTGGAAATTCTTTGACGCAGATTGAAATGATTTACTTGCGGATCTCTTTCTCACATCTCTAACTTCTGAATCAACTTTTCTTTTCTCTTTCCCGAGCTCTTCAGCTTTATATGCTCATTCAACAAGTACAACAAACTCTTTTATTTCCAAAATCCAAACTAACAAATTGAAGTCCTCGTTCAAGCCATCCTCGAATCTCTTGCACATAATTGCTTCAGTTGAGACACATTCTCGTGCATACTAGCTTAGTCTCACAAATTCTCACTCGTATTTTGTAATAGACATACGACCCTGTTTCAATTCAAGAAGTTCTTTGTATTTCTGATCGATAAATCTCTGAATGATGTATTTCTTCCGGAATTCAGCTTGAAAGAAATCTCAGGTGACTCATTCTCTTGGAACCACAGATATTAGTGTCTTCCACCAATGATACGCCGTATCTCTCAAAATCAAAGCGGCACACTTAAGGCATTCATCCAGAGTCAATGACAATTCATCGAACACTCTTATCGTATTTTCAAGCCAGAATTCAGCTCTCTCAGTATCATCACTAGAAGTAGCATGGAACTTTTCGGCCCCATATTTTCTAATTTTATCGACCGGAGGCTTTCTTAACTAAATCGAATTAACTTGTGGCATGAAAGGGACTTGTGGAGGATTGAGAGGGGTGAAGGTTGTGACACAGCCGGGTTACTTCTCATATATTGCATGAACCAATCGTTCATCATTTGGTAAAAGGCTTGCTTAGCCTCTCCCTCATGACTACTCGTAGCAGGTCTAAAATCAGATGGTGCTGTCCCTAGAGTGGGAGCAGGCGCATTTCACTCGACATTGTCAACTATGGCTCGTTTGGGACACATTTACTATATAAAAGCACATTTTCATTCTCAAGATTCATTATGCTATCGCAGTTTATAAATATGGCATGTACAGCTAGACTCACATATGCTACGTTAGTCCTAGAATGGACTAAACTATAGCTCTCATACCAACCAAATGTAACACTCCTAACCTGTATCCATCACTGGACTAGGGCTAAGAGGCATTACCGGACATATCAGAATATTTCACATACATTCCATAATCATTATAGTATCATAGTCTACCATCATTACAGAGTCCCTTATATAGGTTAACGAGACCTTAAACATGCTTTAGAAAAGGGTCAGGACTAAACTAGGCACATACAAAATTTTTCAAAACTTAAACATTTTTCAAAGTTATAAAGGTCACAAGCCCGTGTGAGCAGGCCATGTGCCTCACACGGCATTAGACACGCCCGTGTGTCTAGGCCGTGATAAAATAGGGCATACATACTGGCTAGTCCATGTGGCCATAAGACACGCCCGTGTGCCACACACGCCCGTGCCTCTACCCGTGTGGACAAAAATAGGCTACTTGCAAAGCCAAATTGCCACCCATTTTGGGCCATCCTTACAAGCATCAAAACCGAAACATTTTATACCAAAGTTTCAACCAATTCACAACCAAAACATACACCATTCATGACATATCATTATCAACAAATTTCATACTTGTAATCCATACCAAATCATGCCAAATCCTAAGCCAAAAATCATACCAAAATATATGATTCATAACCTCAATCTACTTCATTCATTCTCCTGTCAAAATATTACGAATTCAAAAATATGCACACACCACAAATTAGTAGAATTGACCATTTCATTTGGTACCATTTTTTTAACACAAAACATATACCAAAATTCATTAATAATCTCATCCATAGCCAAGCCATATCACATGGCTAGACATACACATTACGAAACATATTCAAATACTTCTAGCTTATACATTCCATACTTCAATATTCATATTTTCAAAAGGTACCAAAATAGAGTTCGATAGTGTGGTGATGATCCTTGACGATCCTCAAACTTCTGGTAGCTTCGATATCTATAAAACAGTTGAAAACACACACAAAGTAAGCTTTCAAAAGCTTAGTAAGCCATATATAAATAAACTTAACACATAACATCAATCTAGATCAATTCATTCATATAACTCAAGACAAAATACATTCACATACCATATGTCTCTTATAGTCCATATGATCATGATTCACATATATATATCATATCTCATTCTTATAGCAACTCATACTTATATCATATGTTCACAAAAGTACATGCACTTACCTTTCATTCTCAAACATGGTATACAATTTAAACGTACATGAATCGGATACAAATTCACATATTCATCCATTTTCTTAAAATGCCTGTTGAATCATTCAAAATCAATACAGATACTTGGATAGCTCAGAAAGCTCATACAGTGCCAATGTCCCAGATGTGATCTTAAATGTAATCAAATATTGATACCACTGTCCTAGACAGGGCCTTACTTGAAATCAAATATAATGTCCATGTCCTAGACATGGTCTTACATGTAAATCACAAGTCGATGCCAACGTCCCAGACATGGTCTTACATGAAATCACATATCGGATCCTATCTCATGACATATGTATCCTAACTATTCCTATGGTTTGTACGGGGCTTTGCGGATGTCAAAACACTGTTGATGCTTTCACAATTTCACATATTCATCTTCCAAAGTCATTCATTACCTTTCAATAGCATATAATCAGAAATAAATCGATTCAAACACATTTATTTGTATATCAACTTACCTCGTACGGAATCGAACGAACAGAATTAACTATTCGACAACTTTCGACTTTCCTCAATCTAATTCTGTTTTCTTTGGTTTTTGTTCTATATAAATTAAAATTTGACTTATTCAATCTCACATTCATTCAAATCAATCCATAAACACATATTTAGGGCATTTTACAAATTAGCCTTCATATTTTCACATTTTAACACTTTAGTCCCTAATTCACAAAATCACAAAATACACAAAATTTCCTTTTTCACATACTTGGCCGAATATTCATAGTGTTCATATAAGCCCACATATTTCATTTATTTCACATTTCAGTCCCCTAATTTCTCATTTTCATAATTTAGCCCAAATTACTGAAATTCATCAAAAATTCAAAGACAAAACATGTTAACCCAACATCAAGCTTCCATATACTATCATTAAACTTCATAAAACTCATAGTTTCATTAATGGAATATCTTAAAATCATAATCAAATTCAGAATATGAGGCATGGGCTTACTAAAACACAAAGCAACGATCACAAAAACGTAGAAATTATCGAAAATGGATCAAAAACTATACCTTAATCACCAATATCAATAGCCAAACCCTAGCTTAAGTTTTCTTTCTTTTATTCTTTTTGATTTTCCCCAATATGAACACTAATGGCTTAATTTTCATGCTTTTGTTTTACTTCAATTAATAATTATTAACTCAATACCAATTTTACCCTTAATGAAAACATTACCAAAACATTTGTATTAGGCCATTTATGTCCATTGACCTTTTCAATGGGTTAATAACAATATAAGAACCTTTGCTTTAGAAAGCCATGGCAAGTAGACACCTTTACAATATAGAATGCCACTTTACATATTACGCGATTAGGTCCTTTTATCAAATTAAGCACACAAACGATCAAATTTTCGTATAGAATTTTCACACATACTAATTCACATATAATAAGCACAAAAAATAATATTAAAATATTTTTTTGATTTGGATTTGTGGTCCCGAAACCATTATTCTGACTAGGGTCTAAGCCGGGCTGTTATAATTGCATTTGTTTGTTGTTTATTTTTGTTTGTTTTTATTTCATAATATTTAGTTTCTACTAACTTGTTTTCTTTTTTCATTATTTTGTCATATTTTTTAGTTATTGTATGACCCAAAGCAATTTAGAGTTTATTGTTAATTTTGATCCAAAAATTGAAAGAACGGTTCGGAGGAGACTTTTAGAACAACTGAATATGGCTTTGCCAAGAAACAATGCAATTATATCCTTGATGCAGAACCAAAATGCTAATGATGCACCATTGCAGCTAGACGATCAAATACAAAATAGGACTATACGTCATTTTGTAGTACCTATCTTGGATGACTTACAACCGGGAGTTGTAGGCCAGTAGCTGGAAATTTTGCACTCAAGCCAATAATGTTTCAAATGCTGAATTCTAATGAGCAATATGATGGACTGCCACATGAAGATGCACAATAACATCTTAATTATTTTTATTGATTTGCGCTTCCTTTAGTCAACAAGGCCTTCCTGATGACACTTTGAACATGCAATTATTTCCTTATTCCTTGTAGGGAAAAGCTCGTACTTGTTTCCTTTGGGATACCTGCCAGATCAATTACTTCTTGGAATACACTAGCAGTACAATTTGTTTTGCGATTTAACCCACTGAAAATGAATGCTCGTCTCGAAAATGAAAATATTTGCTTCAACATTGTCCCGTGCACGACATTCAACAGGAAACACAAATTGAGATTTTCTATAATGGGCTAAATTCACACATGAGGAATCTTGTCAACGCATCAACCAATGGACCATTGCTGGATTGTACTTATAAAGATGCTATTGGAATTTTGAAGAGAATTTCTCAAAATGATTATCAATATCTCATCTCTAGAGCTACACAAGAAAAGGCTACTTCAGGAGTTATTGAATTGGATGCAATATCTGCACTTAGTGCTCAAGTTTCTTCTCTTTCTAATATGATAAAAAATATGCAAGGAACTAGTGACGTTACACCTATACAAGCCACTCATCAAGTTGATCTTCCTACTTTTTGTTGTGAGATTTCCAGTGACAATCATAGCTATGAAGATTCTCCACAACATGCAGAGAATGTCTTTTATGTCAGTAACATCCACAACAATTCTTATGGCACCTCTTATAAAAATTCTGTAGGCAATCAACAGTCTTAGGGAACTCAGAATGGTGGAAAAAATGCTACGACATTCTGATATGGGAATATATCTACTCAAGGAAATTATAATTCAAGACAAGGAAATTACAATCAACAATAGCAGAACTACAATCAGCACACTCAGATGCATCCATAACAAATCCAGAAGCACCCATACCAGAATTAGACGCAACCACAACTTTCTTCAATACTGAGTCAACATCGTCAAGAACATCGATGACCTGAAGGGCAAATAAGCTGATCAATCTTTGGCTCAACCTGAAGGGAAAATTAAATATATCTTAGTTTGTGTGAATAAATTCACTTTTCTGGCTAATTTTATCATACTTGACTACGACATAGACAAGGAGGCTCCCATTATCTTAGGACGACCATTTTTAGTCACCGAACGAACTCTGATTGATGATTACAAAGGTGAACTAACCATGCAATTTAATGATGAGCACGTTACCTTCAGTGTTTTCAAATCAATTCAATACGAGGACAAAGAAGAATGCCATACTATCGATGTGCTAGATGATATAATTGAGGCAGAATTCAAGGACCAACATACAATACTTTCTAAGGAGTTTGTGGTGACATCTACCGATGAATTTGTAGATGATTGTGACAACATGGTTGAAGCTAATAATATTGAACTCAAGCATGGATGGCAGATCTGTAACAGCCCGATTTAGAACCTATTCAGAATGGTGGTTTCGGGACCACAAATTCGAGTAAAAAATATTTAAAAATTATTTTCTGTGTTTATTATGTGTGAATTTGTATGTGTGAAATTATCATGATTTAATTTTGTCATTTGAGTGCTCGATTAAATAAAAGGACTTAATTGCGTAAATTGAAAACTTGGTAGTTTAATGTATAAGGGCCGAATTGCAATTGACTTTTTAAATTGAAGCATTTAAGCTGCAAATAGACCATTGGAGTTAGTGATGGCCGGTTGTACCCTTAGTATATATGTTTTAGTTATTTAATTATAAAGGTTATAATTGTAAATTAATTAAAATATAATAATAATATAATAATATAAAACATATAATAAAACACATAAGTGTTCATACTTTATTACCATTGCCGAAACTTAAAAGAAAAAGAAAAGAATAACGTTTTTCATGTTCGCCATTGTTAAGCTCAATCAAGGTATGTAACTAGCTTGATTTTTTATAATTTTTACGTTTTTGATATCGTTGCTAAGTTATCTACAAGACCTATGCTTGAATTTTTGGTTTTGGTGAATATTTTGAGTTATGCCATTGTTGAAAGCTCGTGGTTTTTGTTTTTTGATGGTAGAAAATAAAAGATATGTCATAGATTAACATGTTTTGTATTGGAGTTTTTGATGATTTTGAATAATTAGGACTAAATTGAAAAAATAATAAATTGAGGGACTAAAATGTGAAATAAATGAAATTTATGGACTTGAATGAACACTAGTAATATTTGGCCTAAGCATGGTGTGTGCAAATTTTGCATGTTTTGTTTTTCGTGCAATTTGGACTAAATTGTAAAAAGTGTAAAATATCAGGGGTAAAATGGTAATTTTACCATTTATGTGTTTTTGGATGGATTTGATTGAATATTTTATTAAATAAGTTTAATTTATATTAATTTAGATCAATAAAAAAAGAAAATCGAATTTGGATCGGGGGAAAGCTAAAGTTGTCGACTAGAAGTCTCGTTCTGTTTTTCATCGTCTGAGGTAAGTTTATAAGCAAATAGACGTACATAATTTTAATCAAATGTGAATTATATATGCTGAATTGAAATATGAAAATATTTATATGTATTAGTCGAATGTGAATAAGCTTGGCAGAAATGTTTGTGAATTCGTTTTGTCTGAGTTACGACGTCCGAAAGCCCCATATGAACCTTAGGAATAGTTAGGATACATATGTCATGACATAGGATTCCAATATGTGATGTGCGAGTAAGACCATGGCATCGATATATGTGTGAGAGTAAGACCACATTTTACACGTTGGTATCGATATCTGACTTCGATATATTGTGCGAGTAAGACCACGTTTTATATGTTGGCATCAATATGTGACTCCGATATATGTGTGCGAGTAAGACACTGTCTGGGATAGTGGGATCGATTTGTGATTACATGTAAGACTACGTCTAAAACATTGGCATTGTACGATATATGTGATTATCTGAGTGCCCTATCCAATTCTGAATGGTTCATCGGGCAACAATAAGATGATATCGAATGTGTAAAACGAGCTAAAATGACCAGGTTTGAGTTAGCTTATTACCTACTTGAAATAAGGTAAGTAAGTTACTTATTATTTTTTACAAAACATGTATGATGTAAATGGAGAATGTATGTGAATATGGAAAGTGTATTCGGCCTTTATAATCTGTAATGTGAATGTTTTTGAAATGATTCTTGAATATGTGTATATAGGATTAGGTATATTCGGCTAATGTGAAATTTTATATGGATGTTTATGTTATATATGTAATTATGACCTTGAAATGTGAATATGATAGCTTAAATTAGTTTGCTTAAGTTGAGTTGATGTTAACGTTGAGTTATTTATTTGCTTATGACTTGCTAAGCTATGATAGCTTATTGTATGTGTTTGTTTGCATTGTTTTATAGATTTTGGAGTCAAGTTACGAGCTCAGGGATCATAGTCAAATATTATCACACTATCGACTGCCTTCGGTATTTTATAAATTGAATTTTTGAACTTATGGCATGTATAGGCTAGATTATAGTTTGAAATATTGGATTTTGGTTTTGTATAATTTGAGCCATGCGAAAATGGCCTAACTTCTATGCCTAAATTTGGTTTTATTTGATTATGGTTTAAGTTCATTTTGGTTATCATGTTATGTGCTATGAATGAATGGTATTTGTGATAGGTGTTATATGCTTGGGAAATGGCTTGATAATGATGTTAGTTATGATGTGTAATAGGTCATGTATTTAGCTTATTTTGGTAATTTTGTTCGTGGTATATGTGTGTGGTGTGCTTGGCTACATGAATCGGCTTGAGTAAATATTTACTTGATGGATGTGTTTTTTGCCACAATATACATATGTCTTTATAAGCTATGTTATGTAAATGTGATTGTTTGTGAAGTAGGTCATTTGAGTAAGAAAAATGTAATTAATTAATAATGTTAATTAGTTGATCATGTCCAAAGATAATGTTTGTCTTAAAGACATAAAATATGTGTATGATTTGCATGTTATCAAGAATGGATGTATTTGGCAATTACATTTGAAAATGGATTAATATGCTGTATGTTTTATATGTTTTGGTAAGCTATGAAATGACTTTGCTACATAATGAGTTTGATTATTTGGAGTGGATTATTATTGGTATAAAATTTGATATATAAATTGTTGTATAAACTTTGCTTAGAATTGGTAAATGTTAAGTATGCATATTCGACTATTGATAAATACATTAGATATGTATGCATTTGACATATATGTGGTCGTTTGATATTTATGTGACAAGTTGATACATGTATTCGGATATTATATGGTTAGTTTAACTTAAAAGTAATGGTGGAATTGGTATGACTAAATTGGTTGATTTTTGATAGTTGAATTGATAAATAAGTGAATAGGTTGTGTATTTGTAATTTGGTAATTATGCTAGCATATATATTTGGTATGTTTTGATTTGGTAATTATGTTTAAAAGTGGTTAAAAGATTGTTTGAATAAATAATGATTATACATGTTATTAACTTGCAAATTTAGGTGTTATTATCATGTTTAAATTCGGCTTTTATATCTTATATTATTAGATAAGTGTTTTTTTGTTATATATATTTATAAACGCAAAATTTTGTGACGTGATTTATGTGAAATCCAAATGTAGATTGACATATAGGTCTGGTTATGCGAATTTAATAAAAATGTTTATATCATGTATATTAATAAATCCAGAATTGTTAAAACTAAAGTTATAAATGTAAGTCTTTGATTTAGATATGAGTGATTGTATGAATGAATGAAAGTTTTATCTTTTCCAGTAATGCCTCGTAACCCCATTTCGGCGATGGATATGAGTTAGGGGTGTTACATTTGATTAGTATCAGAGCTACGGTTTAGTCGATTCTAGGACTAACGTAGTGCGTGTGAGTCTAGCTGTACATGCCATATTATATGCTACGATAGTGTGATAACTTTTGACATTTGAAAATGTTTTTTTGTATAGTAAACAGATCCCGAGAGAGCTGTAGTTGATGATGTCGAGAGTATAGCACCTGCTCCCATGCAAGGGACAGTGCTGGTTGATTATTGATCGACTTCGAGTAACTAAGAGGGAGAGGCTAAACAAGCCTTTAACCAAATGATGAATGACTGGTTTACTCAATATATCTGACTAATCCAGCTACACAACAACCTCCAGCCCCAACTAATCCATCTTCGTTACCTGCTATACCACAAGTAAGTGACCCGTTGAGATTACATAAGCCACTTATTGATAAAATTAGAAAACATGAGGCTGAAGAGTTCAAAGCTACCGATGATGATTATACTGAGTGAGCTAAATTCTGGCTTGATAATACTATCTGTGTGTTTGATGAGCTGTCATGTACTCCGGATGAATGTTTGAAATGTGCCATATCATTCTTTCGAGACACCGCATATCACTGGCGGAATACTCTAGTATCGGTGGTTCCGAGAGAGCGGGTGACCTGGGAATTCTTTCAGACTGAGTTTCGTAAGAAATATATCAGCTAGAAATTTATCGACCAGAAGCGTAAAGAATTTCTGGAGTTGAAACAGGGTCAGATGACCGTGACAGAGTATGAGCGAAAATTTGTGAGACTCAGTCCGTATGCCCGAGAGTGTGTTTTCGACCGAAGCCATATTGTGTGAAAGATTCGAAGAGGGTTTGAACAAAGACCTTATACTACTTGTTGGCATACTTGAGATAAAAGAGTTTGTAGTACTGGTTGAGCGAGCCTGCAAAGCTGAAGAACTTAGAAAAGAGAAAAGAAAAGATGATTGTGAAACTAGAGATTCACGTAGGAGATCGTCGAATAAGTCATTTCAGTCAGCATCAAAGAAATTCTGAGATGATTTTAGCAATTCTAAGGCTATTTCAGGTTATTCTCGATGGGATCGGGATAGACCACCTATGAGCTCGAGTGCTACCTCAGTAGCTAGTGTCGGTAATGTCAGACAACCCGAGTGTAAACATTATGGTAAACGACATCCTGGCAGTTGTAGATTGCATGATCGAGATTGTTTTAAATACGGATCGATGGATCATTATATTTGTGAACGCCTGAGTTAGCTAAACAAAATACAAGATCGGGTAACACTGTAGCTCGAGGTAGACCACCCAAAAATACGGGTAATGTGAGTAGCAGTCAGAGAGGTACTAAATATATGACCATTTGATCTAAGGCTCGAGCACCTGCCAGAGGTTATGCTATCCGTGCATGCGAGGAGGCCTCATTTCCAGATGTTATTATTGGTACATTCACTCTTTATGATACTAGTGTAATTGCATCGATCGATCCCGGTTCGACTCATTCTTATGTGTGTGAGGCTTTAGTATTCAGTAAGACTTTGCCTCTTGAGTCTACCGAGTTTTTGATTAGAATGTCAAACCCCTTGGGTTGGTGTGTTACGGCTGATAAAGTATGTAAGAATTGTCCCTTGATGATTCGAGATTCGTGCTTTCCAGCTGATTTGATGTTGTTGCCATTTGATGGGTTCGACATAATTCTGGGTATGGACTGGTTGACTTTACATGATGCTGTCGTAAATTGCAAAAGAAAGACTATTAATTTACGGTGCCAAAATGATGAGATTATTCAGATTGAATCTAATGATCTAAATGGTTTACCAGCAGTATTATCTTTGATGTTAGCTCAGAAATATGTAAGAAAAGGTTACAAAGCTTATTTTGGCTATCTGCTTGATAATAAATTGGTCGAAAGAAAGATTGAATCAATACTTGTTGTGTACGAGTATCCGGATGTGTTTCCTGAAGAATTGTCGGGTTCGCCACCTATTCGGGAGGTAGAGTTTGGTATTGAGTTAGTGCCTGGGACGAATCCGATATCGATAGCTCCGTATAGATTGACACCTACTGAATTGAAAGAATTGAAAGCTCAGTTTCAAGAGTTGACAGATAGAGGTTTTGTGCGACCGAGTTTCTCTCTTGGGTGCACCAGTGCTATTTGTGAAAAAGAAAGGCGGAACTATGAGAATGTGTATCAATTATAGACAGCTTAAAAAGGTGACTATAAATAATAAATATCTGTTGCCACGGATTGATGACCTGTTTGATTAACTGAAAGGGGCTACAGTGTTTTCGAAGATAGATTTGCGATTAGGCTACTATCAGTTACGAGTTAAAGATTTCGATGTGCCAAAGACTGCTTTCCAAACGAGGTACGGACACTATGAGTTCCTAGTTAT
Source organism: Gossypium hirsutum (assembly GCF_007990345.1). Taxonomy (NCBI): domain Eukaryota; kingdom Viridiplantae; phylum Streptophyta; class Magnoliopsida; order Malvales; family Malvaceae; genus Gossypium; species Gossypium hirsutum. The sequence goes on along the minus strand of NW_024403004.1, from coordinate 17,883 downwards.
TTCTTTTGGACTTACTAATGCACCTAATATTTTCATGGATTTGAAGAATCGGATCTTCAGACAGTATCGATATCGGTTTGTGGTTGTGTTCATAAATGACATTTTGATCTACTCTCATGATGAAACCGAGCATGCCAAACATTTGAGACTTGTGTTACAGACTTTGCGAGATAAATAGTTGTATGTGAAGTTCAGTAAATGTGAGTTTTGGTTATGAGAAGTCAGTTTATTGGGACATGTTCTATCAGCATCGGGTATTCGTGTTGATCCGAGTAAAATTTCATCTATACTTGATTGGAAACCTCTGAGAAATGTTTTTGAAGTTTGAAGTTTTCTAGGACTTACCGGTTACTATAGACGGTTCGTGAAAGGTTTCTCTATGATTGTAACCCCAATGACGAAGATATTACAGAAAGATGTTAAATTCGAGTGGTCAGAAAAGTTTTGATCAGCTGAAAGCCCTTTTGACCGAAGCTCTAGTGCTAGTTCAATTAGAATTGGGTAAATAATTTGTTATTTATAGTGATGCATCTTTAAATGGTTTGGGTTGTGTTTTGATGCAGGAAGGCAAAGTTATAGCTTATGCCTCGAGACAGTTAAAACCGAATGAAAAGAACTATCCGACACACGACCTAGAATTTGTAGCTATTGTATTTGCATTGAAGATATGGCGGTACTATATGTTCGGTGAAAATGTCATGTTTATTCTGATCACAAAAGCCTGAATTATTTAATGACTCAGAAAGATCTAAATTTGAGACAACATCGATAGTTAGAGTTGTTAAAAGACTACGAGCTTGTGATTGACTACCATCCGGGAAAGGCTAATGTTATTGCTGATGCTCTAAGTCGAAAATCGCTGTTTACTTTGTGTGTAATGAATGCATATATCGCTATGTTTGATGATGGTTCGATAATAGCTGAATTAAAAGCAATACCGTTATTTGTTCAACAAATTTATGAAGCTCAAAAAGTTGATGATAATTTGGTAGCAAAATGAGCTCAATCCGATTCAAATGTTGATTCAGAGTTCAGAGTTGATGTTGAGGGTTGTTTGAGGTTCAGAAATCAAATATGTTTCCCAAGAAATTCAGATTTGATTCAGATGATTTTGAGTGAAGCTCACAGCAGTTGGTTATCTGTTCACCCAGGTAGTACAAAGATGTACAATGATCTGAAACAACTTTATTGGTGGCATCGTATGAAACGCGACATTTCTAATTTTGTTTCAAAATGTTTAGTCTGTCAACAAGTAAAAGTCTGCTATCAGGTATCTTCTGGATTGCTTCATCCAATCATGATACCTGAGTGGAAATGGGACAAAGTTGTGATGGATTTTGTATCTGGTTTACTGATGGCACCGAGCAAGAAAGATGCAATTTGGGTTATTGTGGATAGATTGACTCAGCTCAGTTTGCTCCGGTTCGTATGGATTATTCGCTTGATTAGTTAGCTGAATTGTATGTTTCTCAGATTGTGACATTACACGGTGTGCCTATTTCTATTATTTTGGATAGAGATCTGAGGTTTACATCGCCATTTTGGAAGAAACTGCAAGATGCACTAGGTACGAAATTACAGTTCAACACTGCTTTCCATCTGCAAATAGATGGTCAGTCCAAACGAGTCATTCAGATTCTTGAGGATATGTTGAGATGTTGACACTGCCATCCGCAAATAGATGGTCAGTCCGAACGAGTCATTCAGATACTCGAGGATATGTTGAGATGTTGCATTCTCGAGTTCGAAGGTACGTGGGAACAATACTTACCTTTGATTGAATTTGAATACAATAATAGTTTTCAATCGAGCATCAAAATGGCACCTTACGAGGCTTTGTACGGTCATAAATGATGTACACCATTGTATTGGACTGAGCTCAGTGAAAACAAGATACACGGGGTCGATTTGATCAGGGAGATTGAATAGAAAGTAAAAGCGATTCACAAAAGTCTAAAAACAGCACCAGATTGTCAAAAATCGTATGCGAATTTCAAACGAAAAGATAGAGTTTCAAATTATAGACAAAGTCTTTTTAAAGGTCTCACTATGGAAAAAATACTCAGATTTGGTCGAAAAGGCAAATTGAGTCTGAGATTTATTGGGCCTTGTGAGATTATTGAGCATATAGAGCCGATTGCTTATAGACTATTGTTGCCACCGGAATTAGAAAAGATCCACAATATATTCCATGTTTCGATGCTTCGTAGATATCGATCTGATCCTTCACATGAGATTAGTCCGTCAGAGATTGAGATTAAGCCTGATATGACATATGAGGAGGAACCGATTCACATTCCGGCTCGCGAGGTTAAAGAATTGTGAAATAAGAAAATTTCGTTAGTTAATGTACTGTGGTATAAACATGGAGTTGAGGAAGCAACATGGGAGCCAAAGAATGCAATGAAATAGCATTATCCGAACCTATTCACTGGTAAGATTTTTGGTGACGAAAATCCCTGAGCGAGAAGTTGTACAACCCGATTTAGACCCTGTTCGGAACGATGGTTTCGAGACCACAAATTCGAGTCAAAAAAATATTTAAAAAATATTTTTTGTCTTTATTATTTGTGAATTTGTATGTGTGAAATTATCGTGATTTAATTTTGTCATTTGAGTGCTCGATTAAATAAAATGACTTAATTGCGTAAATTGAAAACTTGGTTTTTTAATGTATAAGGGCCGAATTGCAATTGGCTTTTTAAATTGAAGCATTTAAGTTGCAAATATACCATTGGAGTTAGTGATGGCCGGTTGTACCCTTAGTATATATGCTTTAGTTATTTAATTATAAAGGTTATAATTGTAAATTAATTAAAATATAATAATAATATAAAACATATAATAAAACACATAAGTGTTCATACTTTATTACCATTGCCGAAACTTAAAAGAAAAAGAAAAGAATAACGTTTTTCATGTTCGCCATTGTTAAGCTCAATCAAGGTATGTAACTAGCTCAGTTTTTGATAATTTTTACGTTTTTGAGATCGTTGCTAAGTTATCTACAAGACCCATGCATGAATTTTTGATTTTGGTGAATATTTTGAGTTATGCCAATGTTGAAAGCTCGTGGTTTTTGTTGTTTGATGGTAGAAAATAAAAGATATGTGATAGATTAACATGTTTTGTATTGGAGTTTCTGATGATTTTAAATAATTAGGACTAAATTCAAAAAATAATAAACTGAGGGACTAAAATGTGAAATAAATGAAATTTATGGACTTGTATGAACACTAGGAATATTCGACTTAAGCATGGTGTGTGCAAATTTTGTATGTTTGTGTTTTGTGCAATTTGGACTAAATTGTAAAAAGTGTAAAATGTCAGGGGTAAAATGCTAATTTTCCCATTTATGTGTTTGGATGAATTTGATTGAATATTGTGACAGCCCTAAATTGACCCTAGTCGGAAAGTGGTTTCGGGACCACTAAACCGAGTCATAAAAAATAATTAACCGTCATAGTTGATGCTTATTATATGCATATATGCATGTGTGAAAATTTCATGTTTGAATTTTGTTAATTGTAAGTGAATTTTATTAAATAGGACTTATGTGAGAAAATTTAGAAATGTGCTAGGCAAATGTAAAGTGGCCTATTAATGCATGCTATGAAAATGATGGGTTTGCATGTCAAATTACCCAAATTTTGAGCTAGTGGCCGGCCATGCTATGGGGTGAAACATGTTGTGAACATGTTGTGTTAGTGTGTTATGTTAGAAAGAATAAAATAAAGGGGTTAGTAATTAAGTAATGAAAAGGGAGGGGTGATGAAACCAAAGTTGTCTCCCCCTTACCCCCCCATTGCCGTGACTTGAAGAAAAAAAAAAGGACAAAAAGCTCTCATGTTGTTCAAGTTGGCCGAATAGAAGAAAGAAAGGAAGGGAAAGAGCTTGGAGAAAATCGGCTATGGTGGTTCACTAGATTAAGATATGTTTAATGTTGCTTTGAAAGTTCATACATCCCTTGGATGATTAGTCTAAATTCTAACTATCTCATGGAGGGATTTGGGGTTATTAGAGAGTTAGTATTCGACTAAGAGGCTTCAAAAGTTTTAGTTGAAGCCTTGATACTATTAGCATGCTGGCTATATGGATGTGTTATGATGCTTGAGGTGTTAGATAAATTTTAACTCATCACCAAGTTCTTTAAGCAACCCAAGTTAAAAGTTTCGGTATTGAGGTATCGTGAGCATTCGGCCATGGTAGGAGGTAGAAGAGAAATATGGTTGTTATTAGATGAAGTAGAGTCTAACAAATGAGCACATATGTGCATTAGTTGCTAGATGGAGAAGAATCGACTAGCAAGTTGTGTGCTAAGGCCGAATATAAGTTTGAACATTATTGAGTAATGTATGTGTTTTGGAATTAATGGAATGGAGAGTATGCTTAAATTGTGTTATGAACAATTATGTGTTAAATCAAGGTTTGCTAAGCTAGCTATTAAGGTGAAGTGCAAATGTTAGTATTTGATTTCTAGTGTATATATGTGTAGTAGCCGAGTTTTGAACTTGAAACAAAATGGTATTTAGTCAGTACAAGTGACCATATTTGTAGAATGTATTAAGTATACAATCGGCCTCAACATAGACCTGCATATTCGGCCACATGAATGAGTACATAGGTTGATGTGTATGTTCGGCCATAGGTAAGCATATTGATGGCTTTATCTTGACTTAGAAAATTCGGCTAAGGAGAATATTGGCTAATATGTTGAATTTGATTCGTGATTTCATACATATATGACTCTAATGCCTAATATATAAGGGCTAAGTACCTTAAATTCCTCTTTGATGTTCAAAATGATTAAATCAATTTATTTTTTAATATTAAGCTCAAGAGCAAAGAGGAACTAAATCGGATAAAGGGAAGGAAAAAGTGATCGAATAGCCATCGAAATCGTTCGACAACATCCGAGGTAAGTTTTCGAGTAGTGAAACTTAGTTTACGATTTGATTAAGTCATGACGTATAATTATAACAATATACGGTGATATAATGATTCTACTTGAATCATATGTGAGTTAATTAGTCTATACGTATGATGGGTAGCCGTATGTGCATAGAAATCATGTCATGAAGCAAGCCGAATCATGCTGTTCGTATGTGGCTATTGAGCCGAAAATGTAATGCTTAATAATTGAATTGTGTTTGAATTCTAGTTATGAAAATGAAATATTGATATGTCATGATTTATTGATATGTGCATGGATATTCGGATTGATACCCGGGCTAAGTCCCGAAGGCATTTGTGCTAGTGACAAATTCTGGGCTAAGCCCGAAGGCATTTGTGCGAGTTACTATATCCGAGCTAAGTCCCGAAGGAATTTGTGCGAATTACTATAACCGGGATAAGTCCCGAAGGCATTTGTGCGAGTTACTATAACCGGGCTAAGTCCCGAAGGCATTTGAGCTAGTAGCTATATCCGGCTAAACTCCGAAGGTACTTGGTTTGGGAATGAGTGATCTTGCTGTAATAATTTAAATTGATACGCTCGTAAATCCCAACGATGAGGTACGTTTCGTATATGCATTGGAGTAGTAAATTCCCTTGAAATATTAATCTCTCAGTCAATTAATGAGCTTCCGACCTTTGGCTAAGTTGATCTTTTGTGTATGAATATAAGGGTTGGTAATGTGAAGTAAGTATGATATTGAGAATTTGTGCATAAGAAATTATCCGTTTAGCCATATGAATGCTATACTTTAGTTGTGTCTAATTTCATGGCTCAAAACTTACTAAGCATTAAATGCTTACTCCGTTTCTTTGATTCTCTGTTTTATAGATTTTGGTTCGTCAGCTATCGGACTCGGGATTGTTGAAGTCGAAGTCGTCCACACTATCAAAGCCCTTTTGGTACACTTTTGGTTGAACTCTGAAAATGGCATGTATAGGACTACCCTTTTGTTGTTGGTCATGTGCCATTTGGTTTTGTATAAATTTGGACAGCCATGCGAAAATGGCTTATATACACTTTGAGCATAGCATTATAATCATCTTGTATGTTGTTCATTGAGAGGTATGGAAATGTTTGGTAACGATTAGCCATTGGGAATGGTTAATTATGATTATTTTGATGCTATGTATGACAAACTCTAGTTGATTCATGGAAAACCATGAAATAGGTAAGGTTTACCTTAAAAACAAATGCTGACAGCAGTAGTGGTGTGAATTTGAAAAATCACTAAAAATAGTAAGAATGGAATTAAATAGTGAATAAATTATTTAATTGAACCTTGATGAATCTATTTTCATAGGGAAGTAATGAAACGATCATATGAACAGTATTTTATGAGATTTTAAAGTTTTCGTGAAACAGGGCCAGAGCGGTTTCTGGATTCCCTGTTAGGACTTAGGAAATTCATTATAAATTAACCATAGATAGTTAGAAGTCATGCCATATATGTATAGATTCCTTTTCGAGTCTAGTTTCTTTAGAAACAAGCGGCATAATTGAATCCCTGTACAGGGAGATATATAAGTCGTAATGCATGAAGGTCAGAGCAGTCGAACCCTGAAACAGGGGGAGACTTTAACTAATAAACTGTACTAATTGACCCAACCAAAAATTCTAGAAAAAAATTTTGTAGATGGATATATGAGTCTAGTTTCAGGGAAAATTTACGAAACTGATTTTCGAGTTTTGGAACTCAAGATATGATTTTTAAGGTGACAGTGACGCAGTTAGCCAGCTAGTCTGGAAATTTTTAAAATGGACTGTGAAAATAAGTGAATTAAGTCTGTTAACCCCTCGTGTCCGACCCCGGCAACGGTCTCGGGTACCAGGTGTTACAATTTTATTGGTATCAGAGCTACGATTTAGTCGATTCTAGGACTACCGTAATACGTTGGGTCTAGTTATACATGCCATTTTGTGATTATTTGATAGTGTGGTGATTTCTGACATTTGTAAATGTGTTTATTTATAGTAATGGATCCCGATCCCGACCGAGCGGTAGCTGATGATCTTGAGAGTGTAGCGCCTGCTCCCGCACAAGGGACAGCGCCGGCGGACTCTCAACCTATTGCTAGCAATCCGAATGATGAGGCTAGGCAAGCTTTTTATAGCGTGATGAATGATTGGTTTAACCAATACATTCGAACTAATACGGCTGTTCCACAACCTCCATTCCCGACTAATACCACCCCCGCACCTACAATACCTCTGGTAACTGACCAAATAAGGTCAAATAAGCCCCCAGTTGACAGAATCCGAAAACACGGGGCTACTGAATTCAAAGCTACTGACAGCGATGATGCCGAGCAAGCTGAATTTTGGTTGGACAACACTATTCGGGTACTCGATGAGCTATCTTGCACACTCGATGAGTGCCTAAAGTGTACTATCTCCTTGCTACGTGATTCTGCCTACTATTGGTGGAATACGTTGGTTTCTGTTGTGCCCCGAGAGCAAGTAACTTGGGAGTTTTTCCAAACCGAGTTTCGAAAGAAGTATATCAGTCAGAGATTCATTGACCAAAAACGGAAGGAATTTCTTGAACTTAAACAAGGTTCCATGTCGGTTACCGACTATGAACGAAAGTTTGTAAGGCTTAGCCGGTACGCTCGAGAATGCATTTCTTCAGAAGCCGTAATGTGTAAACGTTTCGAGGATGGATTGAATGATGATATGAAGCTGTATGTTGGCATTTTAGAAATCTGAGAATTTGTGGTACTTGTCGAGCGAGCTTGCAAAGCCGAGGAGCTCAGTATGGAGAGAAGAAAAGCTGAGGTGGGAGCAAAGGAGTTTCGTAAGAGGTCTTCGGGGAAGCCCTTCCAACAGTCATCGAAGAAATTTAGAGATGACTTAGGCCGGTTTAGATACACTTCGGGTCTTTCTAGACGAGATCGCAATCTAACAGCTCCTGAATTTGAGCCTTAAGTTTCGTTAGCTCTTTCGGTGCGGGCGCGATAGACACCGGAGCTGCACCAGGGATCAATTCAATCCCAAATTCCACCTCTCGGGTCAGCGGAAAACCCGATAGTTCCTCAGGAAACACATCTAGAAAGTCCCTTACTGTTTTGATGTCCTTAACCGAAGAGTCCCTAAATTTTCAACCACAGTACTAGCTATATATGAGTGGGTAGAGCCTATGTCTATTAATGTAAGATAAGGTACAACAAATATTAGAAACGTACCCATAATGACGTTTGGAGTATCTCTGTCCTCACGATGACTAGCAGCATAGACCAAAGAGGTTGCCTCACCTCAGTCGATCTCGTACCTCTGTCTTGTGCTCTCTATCCTCGGCCCATGCCGTTACTGTAACAGTTCGATTTTGACCCTAGTCAGAATAGTGGTTTTGGGACCACAAATTCGAGTCCAAAAAAATATTTTAATATTATTTTCTGTGTCTGTGATATGTGAACTTACATCAGCAAAATTTCTGTAATTAAATTTATTTGTTTCTGTGCTTAATTATGAAAAAGGATTAAATCGTGTAAAGTGTAAAAGTTGAGTGCTAAATGTTAAAGCACCTAATTGGCTTGGATTTTAAAATATAGGTCATTGCTTGTCAAATTTACCATTTATGTTAATGGTGGACAATTATGGACATGTTAGGTAAGCTTTAATGAAATATAACTAAAGGGTATTATGGTCAATTGCAAATTAAACATATGTTAAATAATTATAACATAAAATGGTATCCATTTTTTTACCATTCTCTTGGCCGATTGAAGCAAGAAAAAGAATCAAATTGGGGTTTTGATATTCAACTAGCTTAATCCTTGATTAAGGTATGAATTTTCGTCCGTTTTTGATAATTTCTATGTTTCTGTGATCGTTGCTTCGTGTTCTTCAAAGCCCATGTCTAAATTTTTGTTTCTGTTAAAGATTTATTAAAATTCCATTGTTGATATCATGAGTGTTGTGATGTTTTTGAATGAATTATGAAGGCTTGGCAGATGGTTCATAAGTTTTGTCTTTTAGCTTTTGATGAATTGAGCTATTTGGGTTAAATTTTGAAAATGAGGTTTTGAGGGACTAAATTGTGAACTGAAAATGTTTTAGGGGCTTATATAGAAGCCATGAAAATTTGACTAGCCTTTGTTGTAAAGAAATTTTGCATATTGGTGATTTTGTGAAAATGGACTAAATTGTCAAAGTGTGAAAATGCAAGGGCTAAGATGTAAAGTGTCCTAAATATGTGTATATGGATTAAATTGAATGTAATGAATGATTGAATGGTTGAATTTGTATTGTATTAGATCAAGAACAAAGCAAATCAAACTTAGAACGGGGGAAGTCTAAAATAGTTGAATAGTCGACTTGTTCTATCCGAAATCCATCCGAGGTAAGTCAAATTAGAATTACGTGTTAATTGAAATAAATTCTACAACATATAAACTGTAATCTGTATTGGATTACCTTGCACATCAGATAAATATATTTGGAGTAAAGCATGATATTATGTTAGTATTTGAAAAACTCTATATGTTCCTAAGTAAAGTTGGCATCTGTTCGTGACATTTTGTAAGACCGTGTCTGGGACACAAGCCTCGATTGAGATTTACGTATAAGACCATGTCTGGGACATCGGCATCGCATCTGATTTCGTGTAAGACCCTGTGTGGGACAGAGGCATCGATATTGAATTACATGTAAGACCACGTCTGGGACGTTGGTATTGTACTTGATTATAAGCATCTGTATCGTTTTTGACCCATCTAATTATATCGTACAAAATATGAGATTGAGTATATGAATTGTATAACCTATGCAGGTAAGTTTGTATCATACTAAATTTTCTGAATATGAAAAACTCTATCTCTGTGAAATATGTATGGAAATGAAGCATGACATATATGCAAACAAAGGAGCATGGTTAAGTTTATGAATTATTCTATGAAATGGTTATGAATCTATATGGTTGAATGGTACATATATGCTTTAGTAATTATACCAATTTTATTTGGTTTACTAAGATCTTTGTAGCATACTCTATGTGTTTACTGTCTATTTTATAGTTATCGTAGCTATTGAAGGCTAGGGAATAGTCGAGGATCATCACCACACTATCGATCTCATTTTGGTACTTTTGAAAGTGTAAATATTTTAAAGTATGACATGTATAGGCTAGAAGGTCTATGTATATAAGTTTTGATGTGTATAAATTATGCCATAGGAGTTGGCTAGCAAATGAAATGTTGTATATTATTGGTTATAGGATTGGACTCAAAAAGGGGTGGCAAATTGGCTTTAACCAAGCCTGCTTGGTGCCACATGGTCAGGGTACACGGGCGTGCCTTGTGGCCGTGTAAGAAAAATAGTATTCTTCTAAGAATCACACGGTCTCGACACACGGGCATGTCAAATGGCCATGGGCTAAAGTCAGTAGCTAGCTAAGTATCACACGGCCATAGTACACGGGCGTGCCTATTGGCCGTGTGAAAAGGCCAGTATAGGACCTATTTTTGGCACGACTGGTTCACATGGGCGTGTTTAGTGCCCGTGTGTACCACACGGCCTAGTCACATGGGCGTGTGACTTTATCAGTTTGAAAGAATTGGTTATGTTCTGAAAATTCTAAATAAGTTTGGTTTAGTTCTGACCTTTCTTTAAATGTATATTTTAGGTCTCGTAGACCAGAATTAGAGATGATTGTTTATGAAATGATGTTAAATAGTATATGTGATTCTGAATTGGTCTGTAATGTTCTGTCTATCTGGTAATGCCTCGTAACCCTAATCCGATGTCGGTTACGGGTTAGGGGTGTTACAGTCCCCTATGTGGCTGCTGAACTATCCTCGACGGTTGTTCAGTCCAGTAACTGGAGGTTGCATCTGATTAGTTTGCAATGGAAAATCTCTAATACGATGCTCAGTGGACTCACATCTCAGACATGCCCCAGTAGTCCTCCAACACTCTCCCGGATGGCGTCTACCACAATGTCCACAAAGCGCCACCCTAGAAGGTGCCGTAGGAGGCCAACTCTCACTGGCCCATTAGATCTGGCCTTTTTCTTAGGCCTCATCCTAGAATTTGAGGGCTCTGAATCCCTCTTAGTCTTTCATTTATCTCGGTTTTGGAGCTCAGTGCGCTTTACTTCTTCTGGGATCTTCACCTTCTCAACAAGAGAAAAAAAATCACGCTCCCTCTGTGGAGCTATCAGAACTCACAAAACTGTCCCTGAGACCATCTTCAAATTGGACACAGCATTCATACTCGGTCGCCACCATACCTTGCGCATAACAGTTTAACATCAGGAACTCGACCTCATACTCAGCCACTGATCGATCTCACTGAGTGAGATTAAGGAACTCACGTCTCCTAACATCAATGTAGCTGGCTCCCACATACTTACTCTGGAACGCAGTCTTAAAATAGTCCCAAGCCAATCGGTCGGGCTGAGTGCCCTCTTTAATCATCAGCCACCACTAATATGTTTCGTCGCGAAGCAGAGAAACAACCCCTTTCAATTTCTGCTCATTGGTAAAGTCTAGATCGTCCATTATTCTTTCTATGGCCTCTATCCAGTATTTGGCCATGCTAGAGGCGACTCTAGTGACACCCCTGAAAAGCTCAGTCGTGTTGGACTGGAGTTGTTTCGTAAACGACCCTCGGCCCCTAGATCCAGCATTGGGCTCAGCGACCCTCTCCAAAATCCTCAGCATAGCCTGGGATAATGAGTCGTCCCTAGCCATGTGATCACGAGACCTAGTCTCTATAGCAGGCGGCACTGGCGTCTCACTCGTGTCTAAATTCGGTATATTATCCATGAGGAGGACTCAGCTCGAGCCCCTCTACGGCCTCTACCTCAGCCTCTAGTACCATGTCCGCGGATACCTCGTGCACTCATTGTCTAATCGAATTTATCTGTATTACAAATTTTATGGATCAGTTACAGTTTCAGTATTTATTAACAGATGTTTATACAAAACAGTATCAGAAGTTCAGATTTTGTTTTCGTAAGTTGCAATCTCACTACAGGTTTCAGTATACATTAACTAGAGTATTTTCAGTACGGTTTACTACCTATTGTAGTTTTAGATTATATTAACTTCAGTATTGCGACATAAACAATACAAATTTTAGAAAACTTACAGGATTAGCGTCGGAGACTCACTCGGTGTACCACATTCTCAGTGAAAAATATTTCAACCCATTGAAAATCATTTCTTTAAAACCAGGTTTAAAACGCAATCCATAGCCAAATTTTGCAACTAGGCTCTAATACCACTAAATGTAACACCTCAAACTCGGCCTGGACGTTATGGCCGAATCTGGCGATATCACATGAGAGTGTTTTTCTGAAAATGCATTGACCTTAACACCATTCCAGTTATCATCTATTACTTAGTTCGCGAAAACATGGACTAATTGATTTGCTTTAAAAAATTTCTTTTACGCGGAAGCTTTTGAAACCCAATAATTTTCGAAACCGTTGTTGTTTACGAGAAATCTTAGTTAATAATTTTTGAAACCGTTGTTATTTATGAAAAATCATAGTTTATTTTAAGAAAACGGTACTTTGTTGCGTTGCGATTTATAAATCCATAATCAACAATTCAAAATCCCAAATTAAAAACCAAGCAGTCCCAAAGTCCATCATACATAAAATACCAACAAAACATGAGCGATGTAAGCGCAAACCGTAGATAAGAAGTTTGGTAGTGGTGGTCACCTTTGAGCTCTCCATTGCACCAGTCCGTCAAGTCTGGGGATTAGCTACATAGATTAAATAGAATTGGATGATTTTTTGCAAACTCAGTGTGTAATCCCTACAGAAATCACACATACAGAATACACATCAGGTGTTGTAACAACCCGGTTTAGACCCTAGTCGGAACAGTGGTTTCAGGACAACGAATTTGAGTCAAAAATATTTTAATATTATATTTCATGCTTAAATTATGTGAATTGTTATTTCTAAAATTTTTGTATGAAAATTTTATCGTTTGTGTGCTCGATTTTATAAAAAGGACTTAATCGCATAAAGCGTAAAAGTTGAATTCTATAAGTTAAATGCATTAAATGACTTTAAATTTTAATTGTTTGAGTACTTGAATGGTAATTATACCATTTAAGTGTTAGTGGACATTTATGGGAGTTGGTATTGTTGAAATTTGTTTTAATTATAAAGGTTAAAATAGTAAATTATGTATTAATATGTTATTAAATAAAACAATTCATAAATTGGCCTTGCATTATCATCTTTTTGGCCGAATGTTGGAAGAAAATAAAGCCATGGATGATGCTTTGAATGTTCGGCACTTTTGAAGCTTAATTTGGGTATGTATTCTACTTGATTTTTGATAATTTTTAAGTTTTTGAGATCGTTGCTTCGTAAATTAGCTAGCCCATGCTTTAATTTTTAGAATTTATGAAGAATTTGTGATTTTCCATTGTTGATAGCTTGAGTTTTTTGTGTTTGATGATGAAAAATCAATATGTGTTAATAGATTTTCATATTTAATTAAGTAAAAATGCCTATTTGGGATTAAATTGTAAATTTTGTAAATTGAGGGGTCAAAATGTGAAATAAATGAAAGAAATGGGCTGCTAGGGACCTTAGTGAAATTCGGCCAAGCATGGGTGTGGTCAAATTTTGAAGATTTTGTGTTTTGTGAAATAGGGACTAAATTGCAAAAAAATGTGAAATGTCAAGGGCAAGAATGTAATTAGCCCATTTATGTGTTTTTGGATGAATTTGATTGAGTATATGATTAAATAAGTCGAATTTATATTGAATTAGAATAAGAAATGAGGAAATTAGATTTAGATCAGGGAAGTCGTTCCGGTCCGTTCGTATTAGTACGAGGTAAGTTCATAAGTAAATACATGTTGTTAAATTGAAATGTATGTGCATTATATGTGCTGAATTGAGTTGTAAAGAAATATTTATATGATGCAGAATTGAATCAAGCTTTGGAGAATCTGTTTCAATCATGGATTGATCAAATAGGTGAAATTGAGAAAGTTCTGATAATGTGACAATGTTTGAAAAGCCCCGTACGAACCATAAGAATAGTTAGGATACATATGTCATGAAATAGAATTCCAATATGAGTTATCGTGTAAGACAACGTCTGGGACGTTGGCATTGATTTGTGATTTATGTGTAAGACCATGTCTGAGACATTGGCATCGTATATGATTTCGTGTAAGACCCTATCTGGGATAGTGGTACCGATATTTGATTACATGTAAGACCACATCTGGGAAGTTGGCATTATATGAGCTTATGAGTTATCCGAGTATAGTTATTGATTCCGAACAATTCAATGGGTATTCCGAAAAATGAATAACCATGTGAAATTGTATCAGATTTAGGTAAGTGTGATTTGTTATGAAATTCAGAAACAAAAGGTGAGTATGTATCATCTGACCATATATGAAATATATGACAACAAATGATATGAATGTATATAAATGAATGATATGTTATATATGCTCAGTATATGAAATTATGGTTCTATGTTTCAAACATGAGATATATGAAATATGAAACATGGCTTTGATGTATGATTTCTTGGTTTGAAAACTTGAACAGTTAATGAAATTAAAATGGTTGAGTTGGCTATATGGTTCATATATGCAAATTTGGTTTATGTAAATAAGGGAATTATGGATGTTCGAGTTTAGAAGTTTTTATAAAGAAGTTGATATAATCTTATGTATGATTTGTAATAAATGAACATAGTTTGATTGGCGATGTAATGATTATGTGCGAGTTTGACTGATATGATTGAGTTAATGGTTGTTATTTGTATTTGAAAGCATGGTTATACATTAACTGATAAATAAGATAAGCAGAGTTATTTAATAAGGTTATATGAATTTACGAGTACAATAAATGTATATGTGATTGAGATTTGATAAATTCAATTTAGTGATATTGGTTTATAGATATTATTGAAATAATTTATTTTCTTATGGCTTACTGTGACAGCCCTAAAGCGACCCTAGTCGGAAAGTGGTTTCGGGACCACTAAACCGAGTCATAAAAAATAATTAACCGTCATAGTTGATGCTTATTATATGTATGTATGCATGTATAAAAATTTCATATTGGAATTTTGTTAATTGTAAGTGAATTTTATTAAATAGGACTTATGTGGGAAAATTTAGAAATGTGCTAGGCAAATGTAAAGTGGCCTATTTATGCATGTTGCAAAATAATTGTACTTGCATGTCAAATTAACCAAAGAACAAGATGGTGGCCGGCCATGCTATAAGTTAAAGCCTATTATAAACATTTGGTGTTAGTGTTTTATGGGAGAAAGAATAAAATAAAAGGTTAGTAATAAAGTAATGAAAAGGGAGGGATGATGAAAACAAAGTTGTCTCATCCATGTTCCCCCCCATTGCCGTGACTTGAGAAAGAAAGAAAAGAAGAAATCGGTTCTTCTTGGCCGAAATGAAAAGAGGAAGAAGGGAGTGAAGCATTCGGTTATCCTAGGTCAATATTAAGGTAAGAAAGTTTATACTAGTTCTTGAAATTTTAGTTGATATGGAGTGAGATGTCAAGTTATTTTTGTAACCCATGTTGAAATTTTGAGTGTGGAATGAGTAAGGTTTTCGGCTATGGAGATTAATAAGGGTGATGGTTGTTGTTTCATGCTAAATCTAGATGAACAATGGTAGTTGCTTACATCTTGATATTTATGAGTTCCTTTCTTGGTTCTACCTTAGACCCACGAAGTATATTTTTATTTAGTGTTGTTGGAGATTGATGATAGAAGCTAATGAGTGAGAGTTGGATAGATATTATGAGGTTAAAATTCATGGGATTGTAAGCTTGTAAGTTGGATGATGAAATTCATGCTTTGTGAGGGTAAATGGGTTAAAAGGAGCATTCGGCCATGATGTAAAAGCATGATGAAGTGATGTTAAATGCTTTGAATATTGAGTATATGTTGTTATAAGTTGAATTTAAGGTTTGTTAAATTGTCTTTGTCATTGCCGAATGTGTGTAGTTAAAGAAAAAATTGTTAAAGTGCTTAGTTAATTGATATTAGGTTAATGTATGTGTTTTGAATTGATGGAATGGAGAGGATGCTTTAATTGTGTTATGAACAATTATATGTTAAATTAAGGTTTGCTAAGCTAGCTATTAAGGTGAAGTACAAATGTTAGTATTTGATTGCTAGTGTATATATGAGTATTAGCCGAGTTTTGAACTTGAAACAAAATGGTATTTAGTCAATACAAGTAACCATATTTGTAGAATGTATTAAGTATAGAATCGGCCTCAACATAGACATGCATATTCGGCCACATGAGGTAGATTGGTGTTGCATGTATTCGGTTAGAGGCAAGCATATTGATGCTTTTATCTTGGCTTAGATAATCAACTAAAAGAGAGTGTGGGCTAATATGTTGAGTTGATTCATGATTTCATATATATGTGACTCTAATGTCTTTTTGATGTTCAAATGATTAAATCAATTTATTTGTTAAATTAAGCTCAAGATCAAAGGGGAACTAAATCCGATAAAGGGAAGGAAAAAGTGATCGAATAGCCGTCGAAATCGTTCGACATCATCCGAGGTAAGTTTTCGAGTAATGAAACTTAGTTTACGATTTGATTAAGTCATGACGTATAATCATAACAAATATACGGTGATATAATGATTCTACTTGAATTATATGTTGAGTTAATTAGTCTATACGTATGATGGGTAGCCGTATGTGCATAGATATCATGTCACAAAGCAAACCAAATCATGCTGTTTGTATGTGGCTATTGAGCCGAAAATGGGAATGCTTAATAATTGATTTGTGTTTGAATTCTAGTTATGCAAATGAAATAAAGATGTGTCATGATTTACTGATATGTGCAAGAATATTCGGATGATAACGAAGGCATTTGTGCTAGTGACTAATTCCGGGCTAAGTCCTGAAGGCATTTGTGCGAGTTACTAATCCCGGGCTAAGTCTCGAAGGCATTTATGCTAGCTACTATATCCGGGCTAAGTCCCGAAGGCATTTATGCGAGCTACTATATCCGGGCTAAGTCCCAAAGGCGTTTGAGCGAGTAGCTATATCCGGTTAAATCCCGAAGGTACTTGGTTTGGGAATGAGCGATCTTGCTGTAATAATTTCAATTAAAATGCTCGTAAAATCCCAACGATGAAGTATGTTTCGTATATGCATTGGATTACTTGATTCCTTTTAAATAGTATTCACTCAGTCGATTAATGAGCTTCCGGCTTTTGGTTAAGTTGATTCTCTTATGTATGAGTATAAGGGTTGGTAATGTGAAGTAGGTATGATTTTGAGAATGTGTGTATGTGAAATTTTCCGTTTAGTCATACGAATGCTATACTTCAATTGTGCCTAATTTCACTGCTCAAAACTTACTAAGCATTAAATGCTTACTCCGTTTCTTTGATTCTCTGTTTTATAGATTTTGGTTCGTCAGCTATCGGACTCGGGATTGTCGAAGTCGAAGTCGTCCACACTATCAAAGCCCTTTTGGTACACTTTTGGTTGAGCTCTGAAAATGGCATGTATAGGACTACCCTTTTTGTTGTTGGTCATGTACCCTTTGGTTTTGTATAAATTTGGATAGCCATGCGAAAATGGCTTATATATATACTTTGAGCATAGCATTAAAATCGTTTTGTACGTTGTTCATTGAGAGGTATGGAAATGTTTGGTAACGGTTAGCCATTGGAATGGTTAATCATGATCATTTTGGTGCTTTGTATGACAAATTCTAGTTGATTCATGGAAAACCATGAAATAGGTAAAGTTTACCTTAAAAACAGATGCTGACAGCAGCAGTGGTGTGGATTAGAAAAATCACTAAAAATAGTAGGAATGGAATTAAATAGTGAATAAATTATATAATCGAACCTTGATGAGTCGAATTTCATATGGAATAAACGAAACAATCATATGAGTCATATTTTAAGAGATATTTAAGTTTTCGT
>NW_024403003.1:0-30243 GCF_007990345.1 Gossypium hirsutum | reverse complement strand
CGAACGTGCAATGTGATTATCATGCGGAATTTCTGGCACTCGATAGAAAATTGTACTGCCTTCAAGAAGGTAGTAGAAGGACTTATCAATTT
Source organism: Gossypium hirsutum (assembly GCF_007990345.1). NCBI lineage: Eukaryota > Viridiplantae > Streptophyta > Magnoliopsida > Malvales > Malvaceae > Gossypium > Gossypium hirsutum. The sequence goes on along the minus strand of NW_024403003.1, from coordinate 30,151 downwards.
AGGTGTTGTCAAACTTGACGACTCACCTAACGCAAAGAATCCGTTACCTAATCACGCAGATAAGGGGGTGAATATGGTTAGCGAAGGTACGGGAGAAGAAGTCAAGACTGACATTGCTGAAGTAAAAACTCCATTGAAACGGGTCTGGAAAGAAATGGCGAAAAGAGGGTTGGTTATTTCAGATTCTGAGGAAGGGCATGAGATGAGAAATTATTGTGAATTTCACCATAAAACAGGGCATGAAATCCAAGAATGTGAAGGATTCAAGGCTTTGGTTCAAAGCATGATGGATAACAAGGAGATGAGGTTTTACGAAGATGCGAAGGAAATGAGGAGCATATGCGCGACAGAGTTGGGAACAAAGGATTCAAAAATAAATCATCCTGTGGTCATTATCTCACGCCCTAAGGGTAATGAGGTTAGGGCTCAGGTAACACCGAAAATTGTAATCTAGAAACCATCAAATTTCTCTTATAGGGATAACAAAATGGTGCCGTGGAATTACGGGTGTAATGTGACCATTTGGGAAAAGAAGCAAAAAGAAATCAGGAAATAGGTTCTTACACGCGCAATGGAAAAAGATATGACGCTCAAGCAGAGTCGTCCAGGGAAGAGAATTGGAAGAAAGAACAGAGGAAATGGAAAGCAGTAGAAGTTAAGCCATTGGTAAATGAACCAATAAAAGAAGAGGAGGCAAAGGAGTTTTTGAAGTTTTTGAAACACAGTGAATACAGTGTTGTGAAGCAACTGCACAAACAGCCAGCTCGTATTTCTGTATTAGCTTTACTCTTAAACTCAGAAGTACATCGGAATGCACTTTTAAAGGTGCTAAACTAAACATATGTGGCTGACGATATTTCGGTAAACAAGCTGGATCGGCTGATCAACAATATTGGTGCTGACAATTTTATCTTCTTCAATGATGATGAAATACCATCCGGAGGAAGAGGTTCTACTAAAGCCCTGCATGTTACTGTCCGATGCAAAGGGTACACACTCCCGGGGGCCTTGGTTGATAATGGATCTGCACTAAATGTATTGCCTTTGTCCACTCTTAGTCGATTACCAATAGACAGTTCGCACATGAAAGCATGCCAGAGCATAGTAAGGGCATTTGATGGAACAAAAAAGGAGGTTATGGGGAGAATTGAGGTACCATTAAGGATTGGCCCAGTCACTTATGAGGTGGATTTCTTGGTAATGGATATTAAACCCTCCTACAACTGTCTATTGGGGAGACCGTGGATACACTCAGCAGGGGCAGTACCTTCATCATTACGTCAGAAGGTGAAGTTGGTATCGGAGGATCGGTTGGTAACAATAGATGCAGAGGAGGATATTATCGCAATGATGACTAGCGATGCACCTTATGTGGACATCAACGATGACGCACTAGAATGTTCTTTTCGATCGTTAGAATTTATGAACGCGATGTTTATTGCGGAGGGAAATAGAATTCCAGTACCGAAAATATCCAGGACCACTGAGATGGGATTGCGATTGATGGTAGGAAGAGGAGCCTTACCCGGGAAAGGATTGGGAAAATATCTTCAGGGAAGGATTGAGGCACCAATGCCGAAGGAAAAGTTTGATAGATTTGGTTTAGGGTACAAGCCAGACATAAAGCAGAAGAAGAAAGAAGTAGAGAAGAGACAAGAGGGAAGAAGGGCGCGTTTGAATGGACATGAAGCTAAGTGTGAGCCTTTAACCTTTCCCCACATATCTACATCTTTTGTGTCGGGAGGATTTATTCATTCTGAATGTGGAGTGTCCGGTAGCGGCATAGGAGGAATGTTGGAAAATGTTTATACCAACGCCATAGAAGCAATGGAAAGGAGGGCCTTGTTGGAGATCTGCCCTTATGAGCCTGGAAGCGAGCTAAACAATTGGACTACTGAAGAAATTCCTGTAGTCTTTAGGGCTTATTCAGAGTAATGCTCAAAACATTCCTGTTGTTTGTTGGCCTAAAAACGATATGATATCTTTTGTGAAATAGGCATTGGGCCTAAATATCATTATTTTAATGAAATACGTGTCTACGTTCATCTCGATCAGTCACTTTTTTTTCCTTTTATATTTTTCATTTGGTTGATTGTCTTACAAATAATTCTTTCATTTGTAATTCTTTTGCACAAACATATTCATAAATTTATATTCTTGGTATATTCTTTGATATGCCCTCATAGGTCTTCAGATATCAATGACATGAGTGACGCTGCCTCAAACACGGAGCCTATTTTTGAGCAAGAAGTGTGTTCAGAGGGATCCCACGACTTTGAAAATGGCGAAGATTATGATGCATCTCCGGACTTGTTAAGAATGATGGAACAAGAGGATAAGCATATCCTACCTCATAGGGAATCGTTAGAAATAGTGAGCCTAGAGGATGGAAAGGAGGTGAAAATTGGAACTGAAATCACCGCAAAGACAAGGCAAGACCTCATTAATTTGCTCCGAGAGTTCAAGGATGTTTTCGCGTGGTCATACCAAGATATGCCTGGGCTAAGTACTAACATTGTGGTGCACCATCTGCCCATAAAGGAGGATTGTAAACCCGTTCAACAGAAGCTCAGGAGAATGAGACCTGACATTGTGTTGAAAATAAGAGAAGAAGTCAAAAGACAATTTGACGCTGGATTCTTACAAGCGGTCAAGTATTCGGATTGGGTAGCCAACATCGTCCCTGTTCCCAAAAAAGATGGAAAGGTACGAATGTGTGTGGATTATAGGGATTTGAACAAGGCTAGTCCAAAGGACAACTTTCCACTGCCTCACATTGATACTTTGGTAGATAACACGGCGGGCTATTCATTATTTTCTTTCATGGATGGTTTCTCTGGATACAATCAAATAAAGATGCATCCTGAAGACATGAGGAAAACCACATTCATTACCTTATGGGGAACATTCTGTTACAAGGTAATGCCCTTCGGATTGAAGAATGCGGGAGAAACATATCAAAGAGCTATGGTGACTTTGTTTCACGACATGATGCACAAAGAGATCGAAGTCTATGTTGACGATATGATCGCGAAGTCTAGAACGGAAGAAGAGCATGTTCAGGTCTTGAAAAGGTTATTTTTGAGATTAAAGAAATTTCAGCTCAAGCTTAACCCGGCCAAATGCACGTTTGGAGCCAGATCAGGGAAGTTATTAGGCTTTATAGTTAGCAAAAAGGGGATCGAGGTTGACCCAGACAAAGTAAAGGCAATACGAGATTTACCTCCCCCGCGCACTCAGAAGGAGGTTCGAGGTTTCCTAAGGAGGCTGAATTACATTGCTCGGTTCATCTCACAACTGACAGAGAAATGTGATCCAGTATTCCGGCTCTTAAAGAAACATAATCCGGGTGAATGGGATGAAGAGTGTCAGAGGGCTTTCGATAAGATAAAGCAGTACTTGGCTAATACTCCAGTCTTATCACCTCCAAGTCCAGATAGGCCATTGATATTGTATCTAACAGTGTTGGAGAATTCCATGGGATGCGTATTGGGCCAACATGATGAGATGGGAAAGAAAGAAAGGGCAATATACTATCTCAGTAAGAAATTTACCGATTGCGAAATGAGGTACTCATCAATTGAGAAGTTGTGTTGTGCTCTAATCTGGGCAACCCGAAGACTGAGGCAGTATATGTTGTATCACACGACTTGGCTGATTTCAAAGTTAGATCCTTTAAAATATATGATGGAATCGACTGCTTTGAACGGGAGAATGGCTAGATGGCAGATCTTGCTCTCAGAATTTGATATAGTATATGTCAGTCAGAAGGCCATAAAGGGAAGTGCAATAGCCGATTTCCTAGCTAGTAGAGCCTTGGAGGACTATGAATCTTTGAATTTCGATTTTCCAAACGAGGACTTGATGTATGTGGCGAACACTGAAGAAAATCCTCAAATGGATCACGTATGGAAGTTAAATTTTGATGGAGCTTCAAATGCTACGGGTAATGGAGTTGGGGCAGTTTTGGTATCCCCAAGTGGAGATCATTATCCTGTTGCTAGCAAGTTGGACTTCGGTTGTACAAATAACATGGCAGAATATGAAGCATGTATTATGGGCATTCGTGCAGCCATTGAACGGAACATCAAAGTACTGAGAGTATACGGGGATTCAGCGTTGGTGATATACCAACTCAAAGGGGAGTGGGAGACTAGAGATCCTAAGCTAATCGGTTATAGAAAACTAGTTCTTGAATTGGCTGAGGAGTTTGACGATATCACCTTCTATTACCTTCCACAGGAGGAAAACCAAATGGCTGATGCATTAGCTACTCTAGCTTCGATGATTCAGGTGAATAGACTTGAGGCAATGAGGCCTGTTCAGATGAGTATCTCTGAGACCCCGGCTAATTGCTGTAATATTGAGGAGGAGGGAAAAGATGATTGTCCTTGGTATCAGAGTATCCTACAATATGTGAAAAATCGGAATACCCTGATCAAGCGACAGAGAATGACAAAAGAACTCTGAGAAAGATAGCCATTGAATATGTCTTAGATGGAGAAGTGTTATATAAAAGAAGGAAGGATCAAGTACTGTTAAGATGTGTGGATGCTGTGGAAGCCAAGAAAATTTTGGAAGAAGTCCATGAGGGTATTTGTGGGACGCACGCCAGTGGTTTCACGATGGCCAGACAGATCATGAGATTTGGATACTATTGGCCCACCATGGAAGGAGATTGTATTGATCATGCCAGGAAGTGCCACAAATGCCAAATTTACGGAGACAAAATACGCGCGCCTCCTTCACCTCTTCACGTCATGACCTCTCCTTGGCCGTTTTCCATGTGGGGTATGGATGTTATTGGGCCAATATCACCAAAGGCTTCTAATGGGCATCGCTTCATCTTCGTAGTAATTGATTACTTTACCAAGTGGGTGGAGGCTGCTTCATATGCAAATGTCACGAAAGCAGTAGTCAGCAAATTCTTGAAGAAGGAGATCATTTGTCGATATGGAATGCCTGAGAGGATCATATCCAACAATGCGATGAACTTGAATAATAGCACAATAGCTGAAGTTTGTAGCAAATTTAAAATTAAGCATCATAACTCATCGCCGTATCGTCCCAAAATGAATGGTGCAGTGGAGGCGGCCAATAAAAACATTAAAAGGATTGTGGGGAAAATGACTGAAACCTACCAGGATTGGCATGAGAAGTTATCATTTGCTCTCCTTGCCTATCGAACATCTGTTAGAACTTCTACTAGGGCAACGCCTTTTTCTCTGGTTTATGGAATGGAGGCCGTATTACCCATTGAAGTTGAAATCCCTTCTCTACGGGTGTTATCAGAGCTACAGTTGGATAAAGCCGATTGGATCCAATCTCGGTACGATCAGTTGAACCTAATAGAGGAAAAGAGGCTAAGAGCTATTCACCATGGGCAAATGTACTAGAAACGAATGATGCGAGCCTATAATAAAAAAGTTCGCCCCCGAGAATTTCGAGAAGGGGACTTGGTACTAAAAAAGATTCTTCCTATGCAAAAAGATTTTAGAGGAAAATGGATGCCAAATTGGGAAGGCCCTTATGTTGTAAAAAAGGCCTTTTCTGGTGGAGCTTTGATCCTATGCGAGATGGATGGCAAAAGTTTACCAAATCCTGTAAACGCAGACTCCGTCAAGAAATACTTCACTTGAAAGAAAGCGGAACCAAAGTGAAAACCCGTGAAGGGCGCTTTGCTTCCTAAAAAAAAAACTTTGGAGAGGCTAAGGTGAAAACCCGTAAAGGGCACTTTGAGATCAAAGAGGGCTTGAGTCGAAAACCCGGAAAAGGCGACTCAAGTATTGGGCAGGATTGGAACATCAGGATTTGAGCGGATCAAATTTTGATTGGGGGCATATGACGATCTTGCTTTACTTGAACCAATAAGAAAGGATATGCAACGTCTTGGAACATTGACAGAGTATTGCAGATCTCCTGAACATATGTCAAACTCAGAAGGGTCTTCGGAAAGTTTGTACAGAGAAACTCAAGCTGCGATAACTGGGGCACCTAGTTCTTATGTGTATTCTTGAAAATACATTCTTTTATTTTCTTTCTTTCTTCCTTTCTTTTTGTGAAAACACACATTCTCAATCCACTTCTTTGTTACCTTTCTTTCGCCATCTTTGATGTTTTATTTGAGTTATGATCAGAACTAGCTTTATTCTTATCCATTGTTATGATCTTTTTGCAAACATGTTGCATAGGAATAATGATTAACGAACTAATAAAACTTTCAGGAAAGAAGTTTTGCACATTACTCTGGAAAATTTCTAAATAATATAGGGACCTGAAACATGACTATTGTTTAGAAAATATCAAGTTTAAAGGGTGAAATAGCTAAGAAGGAAGAGTCTAAGTTAAAGACTATCCTTTCAGATTTTGTTGTCTAAACATTGATTGAACAAAATGACAAGTTGTCGTGTTAATTACAAAGCTTAAATGAACAAGCAAGCAATGATCATCAGGCAATAGGAAGAGGTTACCTCGGAGAAGAGAGCCTTCACTTGCGCATAAGACTTTGGTACGACACCTTGAGAATGGTGTAGGAAACCAGAACGGTTCAGATCCTATATCCCCGAATTGTGATAAAAGAGGACAGAGGAAAGGCCACATATTTCTACCCTTAGATTACTGTGAGAGAATGATGGTACAAATTTTGGCGTCCCAGTGGATATAACTTTGAGGTTTACAATGGGGACAGTCTGGCTAAATGTTTCTTCAGAAAAATCAGTCAAGCGAGAAGGCGTTGTAGCACATCAACCTTGATAAACTTCGAGTAGTGATAACCTAAGCGAGATCATTCTCGGAAAAATAAAATTCTGCATTCATGCAAACACCATTCACATATGTCTAGTTAGGAGCATTTGTTTCATTTTGATCATGTCATCCTAATCATTAGGCATAATTAGGTTTATTATACAGGTCTTATCTCCCTGAGATTACAGTGGAACAGACCAAAGAATTTCAGATCTTATCTCCCTGAGATTACAACGGAGTAGATTGAAGCTAGTAATCCTATCTCCCTGAGATTACAGTGGAGCGGATTAAAATAAAGGATCTTATCTCTCTGAAGTTACAGCAGAGTAGATCGCATCAGGTCTTATCACCCTGAGGTTACAGTGGAGTAGACCGAAGAATTTCAGATCTTATCTCCCTGAGGTTACAGTGGAGCAGATTGAAGCCAGAAATCTTATCTCTCTGAGATTACAGCGGAGCAGATTGAAGATAGTAATCTTATCTCCCTGAGATTACAGCGGAGTAGATTGAAGATAGTAATCCTATCTCTTTGAAGTTGCAGTTGAGCGGATTAAAATCACAGATCTTATCTCTCTGAATTTGCAGCAGAGTAGATCGCATCCAGTCTTATCTCCTTGAAGTTGCAGTGGATCAGACAAAAGAAACATGGAACGGACTAAGACCACGAATCTTGTCCCCCTTGAAATTGCTGCGAAGAAGATTGAAGATACAAATCAGATCTCCTTGAAGTGCAGTGGAACGGATTGAAGCGACAAGACGCAGTGGACTGGAAGAATGCTACTTGGAAAAGAGAAGCACTCAAATAAGTCGAGACTCAGCGAGGCTGGGCAAAATTGGTCTTTCTATGTCTTTGCTCTGTTCTCGTTACACGATAACGAGCAAAGAGGGGCAGCTGTAAAACCCAATATTTGCCCAGGCCAAATTAACCCACTTAGACTAAACCCAAACCCCAATGGCCCAATTACAACACCCAATACCCAACAGCCCAATAGCCCAAAATCATCAAAAAAATAGGAAAAACCCCTAACCCTAGCCTCTGACAGCCACTTGCGCCGCACCCAGGCCTGCTGGTCAACCACCCCACCGCCGTAGCCACCAACTGCTCTGCCACTTGCGCCGCGCACGTCCCATCGTCCTCCATCAGCCCTGCAAAATGAAGAACACACGCAAGCAGCAACAAACAATAAAATTTTTTTTGTAAAATGGCTCTATATAAAGCCATTCGAACATCAAAAATGGGGTTTTTTGATCACCGTAATCGGGTCTTTTCCTTTTCTTTTGTAACATTTTCACAACACAACAGTTAATGAAAAAAGGCAGAGAAAACATTTAAAGGTGGATTCAGACTCTTTATTCTTTTTTTGTTTGTTTTTTATGTTTGCTTTTTTTTATATATATACGAATCTATCTCAACAAAAACGAAATAAAAAGGAGAAAGAACCTTACCTGAATCGCCTCGCAAGTGTCTTCGCCGGAGTCCGACTTCGGGTCACCGAAATTGGGCGGGGAAGGCAGCGATTTGATTTTCCTCTCGCGACCCCGAGGCCATGAAGACTTAGCCTTCAGTTGGTCCTTGAAGCAGGGTTTAAAAACCCGACGTTTGGGCTTCTGACCACCACTCACGGTGGGGTCGACGGTGGCCCATTTGGCCGACGATGGGGGGAGTTGAGAGAAGAATGATTTCTTTCTCTCTTTCTTCTGCAGTTTTTTTTAAAGTAACCCTAGAAATGAATTTTTTTTAAAGAAAATTGGGTTTAAATACCCTAAACGAAACGGCGCCGTTTTGCCTTAAGGCCTCTTACCCGCGCGTCGACCCGACCCGCAAACCGGGGTCCGCGTGTTTTTGTGCGGGTGGGTTATTTCCGCTTTAAGCCCTTCCGTATTTTCAGTTTGATTCGATTTGGTCCTTTTACGACTTTTCTTCATTTTTTAATTTGGATCGCAGATTTGTCTCGGTTTTTATTTTGGTCCTCAACTCGTTGGACACCTGGGGAGGGGACGCGTGGCCTGAAATTGGGTTTATTTCCCATTAGGTCCTTTGTCCTTTCGCGTCTTTCCATTTTGGTCCTTATTTGCGCATTTTATTACTGCTCAAGCCATTAAATTTTATTTTTATCCCAGTTTGGTCCTTCTTCTTTATTTTCTTGTTGATGTTACCCCAAATCTTTGTTCTAGAATTCAAATTGGTCTTTTGTTGTTATTTTCGTTATTTTATTAATGAATATAGTTATTATACTTGTTTTTTTATATAACCATTTATTCCTCATTATTATATTATATTAATGTTGTTTAGTATTATTATTATTATTATTATTATTATTATTATTATTATTATTACTATTATCCTTACTATTACTATTTTTATATTCATTAATATTTTGTTATTGTTGTTGGGTTTTTATTTATTTTCACTTATGAAAATCTTAGATATATTTGTTTTACCATATTATTATTATATAATTATTTTTATATACACATAGGTATATATATATTTTTTTCTAACTTATTTAATATAAATACTAAATTTCGTATACATGTATATCTATGTTTTTTTATACATTAAAATATGTATATTGTTTATATATTATGTTATTTTATTTTATCTTATTTTATTTTCCACATATGTATATATTTTCATCTACATACATATATTCTTTGTTTTGTAATGTTTATGTATACCTTTCCTATAATATATATGTATAAATTTTAACCTTTTGTAAATATACATACATATATACACATATTTTAATTTATGTCCACATATATACATCTCTTTACGTTTACTATGATTTCACTTTGTATTCACTATTTATTTATTTCATTTTTATTTAGTGTTTTGAATGAAGGATTTAATCTTGTTCGTTTATATATTTTATTGTTTGTATGTTGTTATCGTTGTTCATATCATTTTTATACTTTCATATTCATTATGGTTTTGCTATGCATAATAAAAATGTAATTCGCTTTCGCATTTTTTTACTACGATTTTCGTGTTTTATTTTATTCGATATAACATAATTTGTTTTGAATAAATAATATTTTGTATTTAGATTCGAGAGGATCATACCCTAACTTACTGGGTTTCGATTTTCGCGATAAATCTAAAGGCGCGAATCTTTTTAAACTCAAATTTTAAATGATCTCGGGATTAAAAAATCACGTCCTAACTTACTGGTCGTGATCTCATTTTCAAATCCGAGATGGCTAATTATATCTTTTAAATAAGCATTTTTATTTGCGTATCGGGAATTCGAGATATTGTATCCTAACTTACTGAATATGATTCTTTTTCTCGAGTAAACGTGAAATATGCTTCTTTCCCAAAAATCTTCTTCTTAATATAAGGATCGTATTTTTTTTAAATTTTTCCAAGTTCTCAATTTTCGACATCAAGACATTAGCTAATCAACTAGGTACCAGTTTTGGGCGTATCGAGGGTGCTAATCCTTCCTCGTGCGTAATCAGCTCCCGAACCCGTTTTTCTGAATTTCGTGGACCAAAATCGTTGTTTTAATAAAATCAAACTGTTTATTAAAAACAACCACTTTTCGAGGTGATCCAATCACACCTCTTTAAAAAGGATTGGTGGCGACTTCCATTTTCGTTTTTATTTTTTAAAACCCAGGTCGACTCCGTTTTTCATCAAAAAAATGGTGTCAACAATCATCAAGTACAGAACCCTTCAAACCTTTATAGAAATCAAGCAGAAGCAACACTCCAATACTAGTTGTCATCGGCTTGATATTTCCAATGAAAGTACCCTTTATTTCCAAGGACATACAGTAAAGAAATCTAGCATTGCATCCATCGTCTGGGAGGCCGTGTTTGTTGCTTGATGTCTGTAGTATCCACACTCAAGAAGTGAAAGTATTGGTATTGCTGGATGTCATCACCTTGTAATACATTCCCTGTTTTGCAATGTTAAAAAATTTAAATAGAAATTCTTAATAATTTGAGTTAGATGTTTAGTCCATTGGATGATGTTATCTATTATGTTATACTTACAGGTGTGAAAGGTTAAAAGACGAGGGCTTGAAATATTATACTAATTAATTTTTATTTGTATCTAAATAAACTTATTCGAATAATTTCAAAAAAAAAAAAGACTTAGAATAAACATGATTTTTCTGGAAAGTTACATACCAAATAACATTATTTTTTGATAAAAAAAAAAGACAATGTGCCTATATATAAAATTCAATATTATTATTTTTCTCATTTTATTTTTGTTGTTTTAAGAGTTGTTGTATCGTAGAGGCAAAATTAAAATATTAAAACCTTAAAAGAACAATAAATCTCGCTTTAAATTTTTTTTTTTTGCGGTCTATTTTCTTTCTTGCAACACAAATTTCTTTCTCATATATACCACTAATTTCTTTCTAACAATACCACATTCATGAATTTCCAAAGGTTACATATTGGAGGAAAGAGGTGGATTCGATTTATACGTCTTCGTTAACGTAATGGGTATAAAGATTAATACTTGTTTTCTCTAATCAAGTAGTGAAAGCCTCCTTTGTCTACTTGAAACATAAATAGAGAATTAAACGAATAATGAAGGTAGGAAATACAAAAATAAAAAAATATATGCATGTAGGACGCATAACAATTTGACACAATGCATACGGCCATGTACTTATCCAAATGTCAGTGCTCTTTATCTCATAATTTTGAATGATAACAAACAAATCCATTCTTTCATCGATTCCTCGTTGAATAGTGTTGAGTATTTTGTTATGTTTTCTCATTATAGGGAATTGGGTATTTATAAAATATATGTATTGTTTATAGAAAAGACGTTTTAAGTAAGTTCTATGCATGTTGACACGTAATATATGTTTCGGTCAACTCGTTTGATTTCGCATCTAACATACGAACTTGGCTTGCGAGCCCTCCCCCCGAACCCTCCCTGTGAGCCCTTAATGTATCTACCTTGTAGAACTTAAGCTCAAGTCATGAGTTGGTATTTCTAGTTATATTTGAATTCCAGATCGGTAATGAGAAATACCATAACAAATAGTATATGCAATAATTATGTAAATAAATTTTTACTATAATTGAAAACAAATTTAATATATTCAGCAGTTGAATTTATGCTGAAGTACACTATGCCTATTGTCCCATGCTTAATTGATTCGTTCATGATTGAGGTTGAAGTAAAAAAAATTGACTAATGAAAGGTTATATGTATCACTAAGACTACATTTAGTATTAAATGGAAAAAAAAAAACAAATTTCGCTCATGAATTACATTTATTACTCAATGTAAAACTGTAACATATAGGTATATCTAAGTGTCACATAAGAGTGCAATTGAGAAGAGAGAATATAAATCAATCCAACATTGCAACAACAAGCCATATAGTTGTTTTCATATTACTGTCACTTATCTTACTTGAAATACATGTATTTCATGCAAATTGAGCAATAAAAAGCATAGGTGCCCACTTATAACACCTATGCCTAACCACATGAATGTACCACATATTCCTGATATCAACACTCAGCCACTCATTTATCAGCTCACCCATCAAAGCTAAGCTAATATTTATAAGATAAGAGTTGAATTTGAAATGTTGCATGTCTCACATCTATGAATAAATAGTTTTATTCTAGAAATTCGTAAAAGTAAAACACATTGGTTAGGGAGAAAGATGAAACTAAAAGAATCAATTTCTAAGTTTGTAAATTTCATACCAATTAAAATCTTCCTATCATGGCATTTTGGGAGTAGCAAGGAAGGTATGCCAAAAACAAAACAACCCAAATAAATTATTAGGATCAGAACAACCACTAATTACATAAATACAACCTTAAAGTATATTCGATTTTAAGATGGGATATTATTTAGTTTCTTGAATAACTTATCATCTATTCATTTTTAATATTCATGATTTTTCTTAATTACTAAAATCAGGCAAATTAGATTCTTAACTGAATTTCAGTCTTAAATCCTAATGATTGGATTTCACCTTCGAACATAAAAAACTTTTAGAAAAAAAATCACAAAAAGGCATATGGTTGTAAAAACTCAAATAAATATATTTTACATTTGTTTAATAATGATGAAACAAAGATGAACAGCAAAAGAAAATTCCCAAAAATTATGAATCAAACTAAATAAAAATGATAATCTGATAACGTACAGAAGTTTGAGAGGAAAGACAGCTGGAGAGAGAGAAGAAAGAAAGAGAGAGATGTTTCAGAAATTCATTGTCTCAAAGCATAACCACCCTGCAGTACTGTTGGTTGGCTAAATAAGCAAAATTAACGTTTTTTTACAGTTGTATTAGCAGACAATACGCACAGTTTTTAGTAATGGCTTACCCTGGTTTACGCATCCTTTTGGTACCAAGACATTCCCCTCCCCAACGCGATAAAATACTTTGTTTTATTATTGAAAATTAAAATTGCCAACAACAAGTTTAACGAAATTAAATAGAAATTTGAAAGTTGGTCAAAACCCTGGTGCTGACTGTTTGCTCGTTCCATAACAATTGCTCCCCTCTTGCAGCAAAACCTTGTTCTCAAGGATCGAAGGATGGAAATTTTCTTTGGAGCTCTTGTAGGTTCTCCCACGTTGCATCTTCTGGAAGGTGTTCGCCCATTCTACTAATACTTCCATGACTGCACTAGTTTCCTTCTTAACCATTCTTCGATCTATGACCCTCATTGGTTCTATGCTCAACTCACCGTCAAAGCCAACTAAGAGTAGGTTAGATGTAATAGAGGCTCTATCGATATGTTTCTGGAGCTGTGACACATGGAAGGTGTGATGAATACATGACCTTATTGGAAAAAGTAGTTTGTAGGCACCAATACCAGTCTTAGCTTCCACTGGAAAAGGACCAACATATTTTGGAAACAACTTTTGATTTCGAATATTCCTCATAGTATGCTGTATGTAAGGCTGTAGTTTGAGGTAAACTAAATTCCCGACTGTGAACTCCCTTTCAGACCTCCTTCGATCGATCATTTGTTTCATTCTCTCTTGAGATCTTTTGAGGTGAAATTGCAACAATTCCCTGGTAACCTCCCTGTTTTGAAGGCTTCTATCAACAACAGCCACTAGTGAGGCTCCTGCTAGGTAAGGAAGATGAAGTGGGGGCTCTTGACCGTAGAGTGCTTCATAAGGAGTGGTCTGAATGGATGAGTGGTGAGTGGTGTTGCACCACCATTTGACAAAAGGTAGCCACATGAACCATTCACTAGGAGTTTCTCCTGACATGTAATGTAAATACCCCTCGAGGCATCGATTGAACACCTTTGTTTGGCTATCGATTTTGGGAGTGGTAGGCTGTAGACATATGCAACTTGGTTCCCAACTATTTAAATAAATCTTGCCAGAAATTACTCACAAAGACCTTATCTCAGTCATAAATGATAGATTCTGGGATCCCATGTAGCTTATAAATATGTGTCATGTACACCTGAGCTACATCTAAAGCTGAGAAAGGATGAGAGAGAGCCAAAAGTGACCATATTTTGTTAACTTGTCTACCACAACCATAACCACACTCTTCCCCTTCTAATTTGGGAGTCCTTCAACAAAATCCATACTAATGGATTCCCAAGCTCGTGCAGGTATAGGTAGGGGATGTAAGAGTCCTCGTGAAATAGATAAATCAGCCTTGCATTTTTGACAACCCACCACTTCATATCGCGAGATAACCCCTTCCAATACACTAATTGATAAGCTATAAAAGTAACATATTTTAATCCCATTCTTAATGCATTTTTGGATGATTAATTATAACAATTAGTTTATTTGATGCTCTCAATCCTTTAAATTCATGTTTCTATACTTAGGAGAGCATTTGGGAGCGAAAGGAGTGAAAAATAAGCCAAAATCAGATAAATAGAGCTCTTTTCAAAAGCCACACGGCATGAGCATTTCCATACAAGTGGACACATGCCCGTGTGAGCCACACGAGTTGGACATACGCCCATGTGCCAGCCCGTGTCGATTTCACACCTTGCTTCCCAAATACGCAGAAAAACCCAATTTTTAGGCTTTTTGAGCATTCCAACGTCTATAAATACCAATTAGAAGAAGACATAAGGGAGGAATCAGAGATGATCGAAGAAAACACTCGAAGAACACTATCGAAATTAACTCGGAAGCGGATCTACATCAAGATCGAAGATCTCCTTTTAATTTCTTTGGAAAACGTTTTATTGAGTTTCTTTATGTCTTGTGGTTATTTTGACTTTGAGATGTTTTTATTCAGGATTATGAACTAATTCCATAGATACCTAGGGAGGATAAAACCTACGATGAATCCTTTTATTTAATTTCTGTTTTAAGCGATAAATACTTAATTATTATTCTCAATTATGTATGCTTATTTCTTGTTTTTAATATTTTCGGGATATTAATTTGTGTTTAATATGCTTATTTCAGTGGAGGAAAAGTCTTTGTTTAAGAGTAGATCTAGCATAATTGAGTGGAATTTCATGCAATCCTAGAAATAGGACGACATAAATCATCGGATTAGAGTCAAATCTAATAGGGGAATCCATATATCGAGTTAATGCGAAGATAGGGGTTTTAATTAAAAAGAGATTTTAATTAATCAACCTAGAGTCAATTGTTCTTACTATTGGAAGAGATATTGACATAATTTAGGGATTTCTACGGATCAAGGCACAAGTGAATAAATCGTTTAATTCATATTCATAATAATAGGTGAAGTCTAGGTGGATTCTTTCTTGGGTATTGTCTATCTCATTGGTTAATATTCGATTACTTCCTTGATTCATTCTCTGTTGCGTTCTTAGTTAAATTAGTTTAGTAAATTTAGATTAAAACACATCACTCCAAATTGTCGGCTAAATAATAGAAAACAGTAATTACTAATACTTTTTGTCCTCGCGGATACGATATTCTCTACTCACCATAGCTATACTATCGTTCGATAGGTGCACTTGCCTTTGTCATATTTATTGTTAGTTTAGTGACCATAAAGTTTTTGGCCCCATTGCCGGGGACTAAAATATTAGGAACACTCTATTTTTTTATTAATTTAGCCATTTTTATTTTGTTTTGTTTTGTTTTTAGTTTAATTTTTACATTCTAGTTGTTTTTTATTTACTTCTGGCAGGTTCCTTTAGTTTATGACTAAAAGAAACCTGTCGAGACCATTACTGTTTAATAGTGAAATTGAAAGTACAACTCGTAGAAACCATAGAGAAGCAAGGCAGTCAAGAAAATTTAGTAGACGAACAAGAGGACATTGTTATTACTGAGGAGATGGGTGATAAACAGAATAATTAGCCATCTCCTACAGTTGTTGCAGATCCAGATTCTGTTCCTCGTACTATGTACGATTATGCCAAGCCCACTCTAACTTGGGCTAAATCGAGTATTGTGAGACCCACCATTGTTGTAAATAATTTTGAACTGAAGTCGAACACTATTCAGATGATACATTAGTTTGTTCAGTTTGATGGTTTGTAAGACAAAGATCCAAATACTTATTTTGCCAATTTCTTGGAAATCTGCGATACTTTCAAGATTAATGGCTCCACTAACGATGCTATTCGTTTACGATTATTCCTTTTCTCATTATGGAGTAAAGAAAAATAGTGGTTGAAATCTTTACCATGAGGTTCCATTACCACATGGGCTCAAATGACCAAGAAGTTCCTTCTAAAGTACTTTCCATTGGCTAAGACAGCCAAGTTGAGGATTGATATCTCTTCCATCATGCAAATTGATTTAGAAACATTATATGATGCATGAAAGAGATATAAGGACTTATTGAGACTGTGCCCTCACAATGGGTTACCTTTATGGTTACAGGTTTAAACCTTCAACAACGATTTAAATCCTTCAACTAGACAGTTGATTGATGCAGTAGCCAGTGGTACTTTGAACAATAAAACACCCGAAGTGGCTTATGAATTTATTAAGGAGATGACACTAAATAATTATCAGTGGCAAGTCATGAAGACGAAACTGATGAAAGAAGCCAGTGTTTTTAATTTAGATGCAATCACCATGTTATGAAACCAGGTAGAAATATTAAATAAAATTGATGGTTTATATCTTTTTACGCAGGTAAATTTGATGATGCAATGTGATGCAAATGGAGGTGGAATAAATAGTCCAAAATATTTACCCTTCGGCCTTAGCACGGAGAATGAACATATCAATTATATGGGTAATAATTATAGAACTCAAAATAACCATTATAGTACTAACCATAATACATGTTGGAGAAACCACCCGAATTTCTCATAGGGAGGTTAAGGAAACTGAAGATCACAACCCCTTTTTGGGCTTTCAACAACCTTATCAGTAAGAGAAGAAGTTGAACCTTGAAGAGATGTTAGAAAAATTTATTTCGTTGTCCGAAACTTGTTTTCAAAACGCCAAGATAACTTTGAAAAATCAACAAGAATCAATTCATGGGCTCAAAAATTAGGTTGGGCAACTTGCTAAATTGGTTTCAAAAAGGCAATAAGGTAGTTCGCCTAGTAACAAGGTAATTCATATTCCCAATTGCTTTTGTTGTGCTTGACATGGATGAGGGTAGTGAGGTGCCTTTAATTTTAGGTCGCCCCTTTTTTGCCACTGCTAGGGCTGTCATTGATGTGGCTAATGGTAAACTTGTGCTTAGGGTAGGTGATGAGGAGATCATTTTTAAAATTTATGATGCCATGTGATTTTTTAGAGAACAAGATGATTCCTATTATTTTATTGACTCTATTGATCATGTTATTCAAGATTCATGGCAGGAAATAGTTCATAAGGACATGTTAGAACTGTGACTTGTTCAATGAGTGGAGGTAGATGGCGATAATGCTGTGATATGCGAGAGAAAAATTGATTTAGATTCTAATGAGTCTTCATTGAGACAGAAAAATTATGAGGACATTGAGGTAAAGAAAGAATTAAAATTAAAACCCTATTTTGAATAACCTCCCAAATTAGAACTAAAGCAATTACCAAATCACCTAAAGTATGCATTTCTTGGAGACAATTCTACATTACTAGTGATTATTGCTTCAGATTTAAAGCCAAATGAGAAAGACGAGTTATTGCAAGTGTTGAAGGAATATAAAAGAGTTATAGCCTGGAAGATTTTTGACATTAGAGGGATCAGTCCTTTTTTTTGTACCCATAAAATTTTAATGGAAGATGAGTACAAACCATGTGTGCAAGCTCAAAGAAGGTTAAATCCTAACATGAAGAAAGTTGTTAAGGCTGATGTAATTAAACTTCTAGATGCTGGAGTTATTTATCCTATTTCTGATAGAACTTGGGTGAGTCATGTACAAGTTGTTCGTAAGAAAGGAGGCATGACTATTGTGGCCAACGAGAAGAACGAGTTGATTCCAATGAGAACAGTCACGGGATGAAGAGTTTGTATTGACTATAGGAAGTTGAACGATGCCACAAAGAAAAAATCATTTTTTCTCTACCATTATAGATCCAATATTGGAGAGATTATCTGGTCACATGTATTATTACTTCCTAAATGGACTTTCTGGCTACTTCCAAATCCCAATAGCTCCCGAGGACCAAGAAAAATTGATATTTACATGTCCATATGGTACATTTACTTATCGAAGAATGCCTTTTGGATTGTGTAATGCTCCTGCTACTTTTCAGTGTTGCATGTTAGCCATCTTTAATGAACTTGTAGAAGAAATTATAGAGGTATTTATGGACAACTTCTCGATATTCCGTAATTCTTTCCATCTTTTTCTTAAAAAATTAAAACGATTTTTAATAAGATGTGAAGAAACAAACTTTGTGCTTAATTGGGAAAAATGTCACTTCATGGTTCGAGAAGGGATTGTGTTTGGCCATAAAATTTCTAGTAAAGGGATTGAGGTTGATAGAGCGAAAATTGAAACCATCGAGAAACTACGTCCCTCTAGTTTAGTTAAGGTTATTCGAAGCTTTGTAGGACATGTTGGGTTCTATAGAAGGTTTATCAAAGATTTTTTTAAAATATCTAAGCCCTTACCTAATTTGCTAGAAAAAGATATGCCATTCAATTTTAGTCAGGAATGCTTAGAAACGTTTAATACTCTTAAGAAAAAATTAATTAATGGTCCGATTGTGGTTGCACCTGATTGAAATTTACCCTTAGAACTAATGCGTGATGCAAGTGATTTTACAGTAGGTGCTATTCTTGGATAACGAAGAGACAAGCATTTTTAGCCAATCTATTATGATAGTAAGACTTTAAGAGATGCACAAGAAAATTACACTACTACAGAAAAAGAATTGCTAGCTGTGGTTTTTGCATTCGATAAATTTAGACCATATTAAATATTGTCTAAAGTTATTGTTTACACTGACCATTCTGCTCTTCGCTATCTTCTAACTATATTGGATGCAAAACCTCGACTTATAAGGTGGATTTTATTATTGAAGGAGTTCAATTTGGAAATCTAAGATAAGAAGGGAGCTATAAGTCTTATAGCAGATCACCTTTCAAGACTAGAGAATCCCCATCTCAATAAGCTTAATAAGAACAAGATAAATGACTCGTTTCCTAAGGAAAAGCTCTTAGTTATAATTAATTCTGAAATCCATTGGTTCGCAGATATCGCGAATTACTTGGCTGCTAACATCCTACCAAAAGGGTTGATGCATCATAAAAAAAACGATTCTTTGCCCATGTGAAAAATTATTTTTGGGATGACCCTTTTCTTTTTCGTGTATATGCAGATCAAGTAATTCGAAGGTGTGTTACCAAATCAGAAGTGCATAAAATCTTGGAACACAGCCACTCAGGACCGTCAAGAGGACATTACAGTGGGTTTAGGATAATACATAAAACACTTGAATCAGGTTTTCATTAGCCTACACTGTTTAAGGACGCTAACAGGTATGTTGCTTCTTGTGATAGATGCCAGAGAACAGGTAATATTTCTAAACGTGATGAAATGCCCCAAATTTATATGCTTTCGTGCAAAATTTTTAACGTTTGGGGCATTGATTTTATGGGACCATTTCCTAGCTCTTTTGGTAATAAATACATACTAGTAACAGTTGTTTATATGTCAAAACAGGTAAAAACTCAGGCTTTACCTACTAATGATGCTAGAGATCTAGTTCAATTTCTTAATAAGCTCTTTTCTCGATTTGGAACACCTAGAGTGATTATCAGTGATAGGGTTACACATTTTTGTAACGCTCAATTTGATAAGGTCCTTAAGAAATATGGGGTGCATCATAGAACAACTACCCCTTATCACCCTCAAACTAATGGTCAAGTTGAAGTTGCGAATCGAGAACTCAAATGCATCCTAGAAAAAACTATAGAGTCAAATAGAAAAGATTGGGCTTTAAAAGTAGATGACGCTTTATGGGCTTATAGGACTGCGTATAAAACACCCATAGGAACATCTCCTTACAGACCTGTACATGAAAAGATTTTTCATTTACTGCTTGAACTCGAACACAAAGCATTTTGGGCAATAAAATTTCTAAAGTACGACCTTAAACTTGTAAGTGAGAAGAGATTGATGCAGCTCATTGAGTTAGAAGAGTGGTGAGCTAATGCTTATGAGAACTCGAGACTATATAAATAAGCAAAAAAGCGATGCCACGAAGCTTGTTTGAAACAGCCTAAACAGTTCACAGTTGGGGATCGTGTCATTTTATACAGTTCAAAGCTCAAATTATTTCCTGAAAAGCTAAAATCAAGATGGTCAGGACCATTCGTGGTACAAACCATTTTCCATTATGGTACGATAGAGGTAACACATTTGGCATATGGCACATTCAAGGTAAACGGGCATCGACTCAAATTTTATAGTGGTGACGATTTTAGAAATGATAGAGAGGAGCTTCGGCTCCAAGAACCATCATAATCATACACAAGGTAAGTCGAGCTTAGACTTTAAATAAGCGCTTCTCGGGAGGCAACTCGAGTGTTTAATTTTTTCCAATTTTTTTAATTTAATTGCATGCTAATATAAAATCTTATATAAAAAATGTTTTTTCACCCATACGGCTGCGACACACGGGCATGTCCTTGGCTGTACGGATCCTGAAGCAATCGACAGTAAGTTACACAGCCTGGAGACATGGTCATGTGGCCCACACGGCCTTGGTGCATGGGCATGTCCTTGGCCGTATGGATCCTAGGACTTAATTTTTCAAAAATTTGAAAGTTACACGACCAAAAATAGTCCACACGGCCTGGACACCAAGGCGTGTCCTAGGCCGTGTGAACCCTAGAGCTAAGTTTTTCAATTTTAAATCAAGTTAGAGAGTTACATGGGCAAGAGACACGGTCGTGTGTGAGACACGGTTGAACCACATGGGCGTGTGTGAGACCGTGTGACCCATACGGCCTCTCACCTGAGCATGGGAGAAGCGAAGGAGATCACACACGGCCTGGACAAATGGGCGTGTTCATGGCCGTGGGAAGACTGGATTGGAATTTCAATTCGTACACAGGCTGAGAATGATCCACACGGGCGTGTAACATAGTTGTGTGGCCCAACATAGGCCCTTACATGACCGTGTCACCCATTTAACCCCCAAACCCTAATTTCTTTTTACTTTTATCTTCTCTAAATCATCCCCCTAAAAAATAAACCCTAGCACCCACTCACCACCCCCCGCCCACAATCTGCTTTCCCTCACCAGTCCGATCTCCCCTCCTCCGTCGCACCCCTACCTCCCACCTTTCTCCCATCGACCACTCACACATGCACAAACTGAACCACCTCGTCACAACCCCACAGTTGTCCCCCTCGCACCACACACCCATCCCCATTCGAGCCATACCCTATCTTCCCCTCAACCCCCCACATCCGTGCCACACCCCTTTCCCTTTCCCCAAGATCGCCCTCAACCTTAGCTTGTCCCCCACCTCCCAACCAAACCCCTATGCCCTCTCTCTCTCCTTGCCCCATCAACCACAACCATGAGCATCTCTGGTCACCGCCTCCAACCACCATTAGTTTTCTACTTTACCAGTCTTTCTTTTTATTTATTTATTTAACTTATTTAAGTATTTATTTTTTATATATATATTTTATTCTATTTTATTTATGCTATTTAATTTTTAGTATTATTATTCATTTGTAGTATTATTTTATTACTATTAATATCATTAGTTTAGTTTTATTATTGTTCTGATTATTATTAATGATTATTATTCTTATTACCATTTTTTTTACCAATGTTTTGCTTCAACTTTTACATGATGAGTACTTTTGATTTTCCCATTATTTTATTACTATGTTGATTTTTATTATTATTACTATTATTATTTTTCTTTGCACTATTATTGATGTTTTTGATTATTCATATTTTTACTTTTCTTTTTAGTACTGCTCATTTTTGTTTTCTTTTATTATTATTACTCAATTTTGTTTCTTTTAGGCTTGTGTTTCTGATTTTTGTTCAATGTTGATTTAATTTTTTGTTAGTTTGTTTAGCATGAATGCAATTTTTATTGAATAGGTTGTTGAATTGCCCATACTATGTACTTCGTCCATTTGCTTCTTATAATGTTAATATGTGATTATTCTATTTTTCTTGTAGGCACATAATGACAAACACATGCAGCAAATCCATGGTTGCCGTCCCCGCTTCAAAAAATCGTAAGACCTTTGGCGCGACCTCTTCTTCGGGCGCTTCTACCAATGCAGACCATCCTTATCTCTAATTTTTGTAAGGTTCTCATGAGGACCTATATCAACAGCTCCGCCTGAGGCCACTCGGCTTAGGCTGATGCATTGATTGGGCCACTTTGGAGTAGGTCCAGTTAGCTGATAGCGTGTGTGCCATCATTGCCACAACTCCTTGGGATCAATTTTTCTCTATTAGCGAGCCCACATATATGGAACTAACTTTGGAGTTCTATTCGACATTTACTCTATATCAGGTGATGACTACTCATAACGAGCTGAGCACCGTTACTTTCAGACTCGGTGATATAGCACGACATATGAGTGTCCCACATTTTCGAGTGGTATTGAGACTCTACACTACCGAGTTCATGAGTGCCGAGAGCTTCCTTCGATTATATCAACATACCCATTACTCGTCATCTCTTTGTTGGATCGACCTTACGGTGAGCACGACACCTTATGACTCGAGTCAGTTATAAGCGACTTCTCTTTTTTCGGTTTTACAGTATTCATGTCATCTTGGCTCACACATTAGCCAGTAGAAGAGAGAGAACTAGAGTTTTTGGTACCACCGACACATATTTTCTATGGAGAATGGCCGCGGGGCATATTTTTTATTTAGCCTACTCCATCGCTCTAGCCTTTCACCATCAGATAGAGCACAATAGGAAAGGTCCTTTCTGTTTAGGCTCTTATGTGACTTGACTTACACGCCACTTTGGCCAAATGAGGATGATTGAGCGACTTCATGGAGTGGATCCTCCTTAGTACTGATTATTTCATTCTGATTCTCAGGATGAGCCTGAGGACTTCACTGATGATGTCCCCTTCCGTCACAAGGATCCACTCATCATCCACCTTCGAGTCACTGTCCTGTCTCTTTTGTTGCTACCTTTGAGGACCTCTCCGAGCGGCTGACTTGCTTCTAGCAACACTGCTTTCAGAGGTTCGATAGTATTGACATGACATTGTAGCAGATCTATCAGCACCTCTATATATCCTCTTTAGCACCAGCGACTCACAATACCAATGCCTTTGACTATGAGGACCATTGATTTTATTTGTTTTCTTTTTGGTTTTTTTTTATTTTTATTTTTATTTTTATGTTTATGTTTACTTTTAGTTATCTTTACTGTTATGTTCTTAGACTTATTTCGTTTCTTATCTTTTGAACTATATTTTTATTTTTATGCTTGTTTCTAATTGAGTTATAATCTTTCAATCGTCTTCACTATTTGTGTTTATTTTCTTATTAGTTTGCTCGGAATCATACACTACATTTAGATTTTCCTACAATTCCACTTTTCACCATTCTAGCGATTTCATCCAATATTCAGGGCAATTTCAGTTTTCTCCCTCTCTTATGATATTCTGCTTATAACTGCGATTATATATGTTTCTACATTGAGGACAATGTACATCTTAAGTGTGGGGAGGTTATTTATATAATTATTAGAAAATCCTTTAATTATGTCTTGTATTTAAGCAATTTTCTCATACTTCCGTTAGAATGAATTTTTATCGATTTGAGAATTTTGTTGATGTGTTTTGGATTAATTTGTAGATATTTGTGTATTGATTGATTTAAAATTGAAGACATGAGAGAATCAAACATGATAAGTTATTTTTCAGAAATTAAAATTGTTTTTAGGTTGTTTCCCTAAATTGAAGTATTATCTTGAAGTTTGAGAGTTGGAAGTTTGACATCAAAAACTATGGTTTTTTGTGAGAATTTGAGTCTTTAGAGCTTACATTTTTCTTGCTCATTTTATTATTGGTTATGAGTGTGTCAATTTGATTTTTTATTCTACAACTTGTTTCGATTATACATGTCGAGACCACACTTTTTATTTGATATTACTAACATGATAAAGAAACTTAGGTTTTAACCCACTTATTCGATCAAAAGCCTACCTTTTTAATTAACCCTTAGTGAACCCCATTAAGCCTAACACACGTTTCTTGATTTACCCATTAATGTTAACCCATAACTCATTTTTCGTTGAGACTTTTTCCCATTTTATTGACTCTATTTTTGTCGAGATTTGATTTGGTTAATTGCCTAGCTATGCTCTTCTAGTTGATTTGTTGCATTAATTCTTATTGTTCTTATAAAAAAATAAAAAAATATTGATTATTATTTAGTTTTATGTTTGTAACAGCCCAAACCCAGCCTAGACATTATGGTTGAATCCTGGAGTGTTACGAAGAAGGGTTTTGAAACCAATGATACTTTGATAAAACATCCAAATTATAAAACGTATTCATTTATATAGTTATTACTAAAACCGTTATATTTTATCCTTTAAGGTTAACCAAATCATTCCGCAACGGAAGTTTGAAAAACTTTAAGGTTAACCAAATCATTCCGCAACGGAAGTTTGAAAAACTGTAAAAATCAAAACCATGCTTATGTTTACAAAAAAAATATTTGTTCACGTGAAACCGGTATTTTTTCGAATTGTCGCAGTTTAGAAACCATAACGCACCCAAACCAAAAATTTAAACCAAACAGTCCAGAAATTCCGGAGAGAACAAAAAAAAAACTCTTATGAAAGCCAAAAATTTAAGTAAAAACCATGAAATAATAATAGATGGAAACAGTTTCCCACCGAGTGCTCACCGCTAAGCCTCCGTTGTACTGACCCGCTTATGTTTGTGGATTACCTGAACAGAACAGACAAACAGACGTAAGTTTACGTAAACTCAGTGTGTAACCCATCAGAGATAGACATGCAACATATACAGAGTTTCCTATATAGTCAGATACAGATCCGGACCTAAGTCCATCACATAAACAGATATCAGAATCAGATGTATAGAACAGATAAATAGAATCCTACCATCATCTTCTACACACGATCTCCGTCCATCCCATCACACCATGTGGGGATATGAACACCCACCCATCCCTACACACCATATAGTATCGATGCGACGAATATCAGATAATATGCAGACAAGCTGCCAGAATATAGGCGTAGAGTCGCCAAACAGATCACTTCCTCCACATATGCAATTCCCACCCAAACACAGATTCAAAATATAGATGCAGAAATATCAAATTTAACATGCTTAACATACTCATATACATACCAGTATCCTACTCAGAATAGTTTATCAGAATATCAAATCACATGAAATAGGGTTTGGTTAGCCCCTACCGACCCTACGGTAGGCCCATAGTCGATCAGAACGACCAAAGCGACCCTAGAGAAATTTTCAAAATTCTGGGCCTACATGTCCGTATGGCTTGCCCGTATGGGCCCACACGCCCAGATTGGCCTTGCCCTTGTGGCTCATATGGCCTGGCCCAAAATCTACATGCCCGTATGGCCCACACGGCCACACTTACACTGACTCATGATCGTGTCTTAAGCACAGCCAACCACACGGCCCGGCACACACCCATATAGCTTCGATAGTGCCCCTTTTCTACTTTCGCTGAACCTCAATTTTTTGTGTTTAGGGAACATACCTAGTTCATTTTTACAGCATAATCAATCCCGAGACCATCATAACCTTTAAGAAAAACCACCACTAACATGGATTAGACCGTCGGAGTGAATTTCCTACTTCACAATCTTCTCCAACTGATTAGAGAACCCGTAAATCGTAGCAGCAATGATTGAATGAGGGATTCACAGATAGAATGAAAGGAAAACGAAAAGAAGTTTACCGAGAAGGGAAAAAGAGAAGAAAATCGATGTCAGAAACTTTTGGAAAGAAAATAAAATAAAATACGATTTGAAATCCCTAATATCTCAACTTCCCATTATCCCACAAACTACCCCACCACCTCAGAATTTTACTCTATCCAACCTCTACCTCACTACCGAAACAAAAATATCATCCATGCTTACATAGGGAATCGAACACCGGACCTCCAGCAAACTAAATACTTACCACTCAAACCAACAAACTCATTCTGATATAAGTTTACTGAAGATAAAATATAACCCAACCTACCAAAGATAAGACTAGGCAAAAAAATAACAAATGTGAGACTTCAACCCAAGACCTCACACACACACCCAAAACACTTAGCCACTGAAATAGATACACACTTATGTTGGATTTCATAGGGCGTTACAACTCTATCCCCCTAAAAAAAATTTGGCCTCAAAATTTATGTAATCCGAAAAGATGAGGATACTGCTGATGCATTGAGTCCTCAGGTTCCTATGTGACTTCCTCCGTTCCATGATTCTGCCACAGAACCTTAACCAATGGTATGGACATCCTTCCTAAAATCTTAATATCTTGATCCAAAATCTGAACCTGCTCGTCCTCAAAAGTCAAGTCTAGTCTAACCTCGATCTCCTCAACAGAGACAATGTGAGATGGATCAGACCAGTACCCCCTAAACATCGACACGTGAAACACATCATAGATATGGTCTAACTCTGAAGGCAGCTCTAACTGATAAGTGATCGATACCACACGCTTCAAAATCTGATACGGCCCAATGAACTTAGGGCTCAACTTACCCTTACAACTAAACCTTAGAACTTTCTTCTACAGAGATACCTCAAGAAATACGAAGTCACCCACAACGTACTCAATATCCCTCCTTTTTAGATCTGCATAGGACTTCTGTCTATTAGAAGCCACTTTCAGACGATCCCGAATCAGCCTAACCTTATCTTCAGTCTCGAAAACCAACTCAGGACACAAAATCCCTTTCTCACCCCACTCAGTCAAACATTGCAGAATACGAAATTTATGACCATACAAAGCCTCATAAGGTGCCATCTGGATGCTAGAATAAAAACTGTTATTGTAGGCAAACTCAGCTAATGGTAGAAAATCCACCCAACTACCTCGAAAATAAATTATATTGCCCCGAAGCATATCCTCCAGTATTTGAATCACCTCAGATTGACCATCGGTCTGAGGATGGAACACAGTACTGAAGTCCAATCTCAAACCCAGAGTCTCATGCATTTTCTTCCAAAACCGAGAAGTAAAGTGAGGATCCCTATCAGAGATTATCAAAACTAGAACCCCGTGCAGTCTCACAATCTCAGAAATATAGAAGTTTGCTAACTTTTGCAAAGAATAGTCTGCCCGAACCAGAATAAAAGGGGCAGACTTGGTTAATCGATCCACGATGACCCAAATAGAATCCTTATTAGTAGGTGTCAAGGGCAAACCACTAACGAAGTCCATCGTCACTCGTTCCCATTTACATAAGAGAATTTTAACAGGTTGTAACAAACCCAAAGGCAACTGATGCTCAGCCTTAACTTGCTGGCACATCAGATAATGAGCAACAAAATTTGTTACCTCCCATTTCAAACCTAACCACCAGTACAACTCATAAAGATCTCGATACATTTTATTACCACCGAGATGCATAAAATAAGGGCCGCTATTCGCCTCCCTCAGAATCGACTGCCTCAGATCAGAATCATTCGATACACAAACTCGACCTTGAAAACACAGAACTCCATCCTTATTCAGTCTAAAATCAGAAGTACTGCCACTCTCAACCTGACAAAACCGCAGAACCAGATAATCATCCCCCAACTGCTTTTCCCGAATTTGCCAAATCCAAGTCGGCTTAACTTGCAATTTGGCTAACAGAACCCCATCATTAAACAGACTAAGACGAGCGAACATCACTCTCGAATCAGTCATCACTCTACGACTGAGAGCATTGGCCACCACATTGGCCTTACCAGGATGATACTCTATCATGTAGTCATAATCTTTGAGCAGCTCAATCCATCGATGCTGTCTAAGGCTCAACTCCTTCTGAGTAAGGAGGTACTCGATGCTCTTGTGATCGATGTAGATAATACACCTCTCACTTTACAGATAGTGCCTCTAGATTTTTAACACAAAAACTATGGTATCTAACTCAAGATCGTGCGTCAGATATTTCCCATCGTGTACCTTAAGTTGATGGGACGCATAAGCCACAACCTTACCATCTTATATCAGTACACATCCCAAACCAACATGTGACGCATTACTGTACACCACAAACTCCTTACCGGATTCAGGCTGTACCAGAATAGGAGCCTGAGTCAGAACAGACTTGAGCTTTTCGAAGCTTGATTGTTGCGCATCAGTGTAGACAAAAGAAACATTCTTGCACAGAAGCTTAGTCAGAGGAGCTACAATCAACGAGAACCCCTCAACAAACCGTCGATAATAACCCACAAGACCTAGAAACTTGTGGATCTTAGATACGTTTTTAGGTTATTTCCAATCAAACATGCCCACAATCTTTCAAGGATCAACTCGGATCGCCTCAGGAGAAACTACATGCCCTAGAAATGTTACCTCTCGCAACCAGAACTCACACTTGCTCAACTTAGTGTAGAGCTATTTCTCTTGAAGTATCTGAAGCACTACTCTAACATGCTCATCATGTTCATCCTCAGTCTTAGAGTACACAAGAATATCGTCGATGAAGATTAAGACAAACTCATCCAGGTACGGCTAAAATACATGGTTCATCATATCCAAGAATGTAGCCGGAGCATTCGTCAGAACAAAAGGCATAACTAGGAACTCATAGTGCCTATAACGAGTCCTAAAGGCCGTTTTAAGAATATCAACTTCCTTAACTCTAAGCTAATGATACCCAGATAAGAGATTTATTTTTGAGAACATTGAAGCCCCTCGGAACTGATCAAACAAATCGTCGATCTTCGGAAGTGGATACTTATTCTTCACAGTTAGTTTATTCAACTATCGGTAGTCGATGCACATCCTCATGGTACCATCCATTTTCTTTACAAACAGAATCAGTGCCCCCCACAGAGACACACTAGGACAGATGAAACCACAATCTAGAAGTTCTTGAAGTTGAGCCTTAAGTTTTATAAGCTCTTTTGGTACCATATGATAGGGAGCAATTGACATCGGAGTTATACCTGTAAGAGCTTAATGTCGAACTCAACTTCCCGATTCAGAGGTAAACCCAGTAACTCCTCAAGAAAAACATCCAAAAATTCTCTCACTATTCTGATATCCCCAACAGAAGAGTCCCCAGAATCTAAAACATTGACGTAGGCCAAATATGCCTCACACCCATTTTGAACCAATTTCTCAGCAACTAGAGCGGAGATTACATTAGACAGGAAATCTCGACACTCGCCAATCACAACCACCTCCTTATCCACTTCAATCCTCAGAAAGACCCTCTTAGTCGCGCAATGCAAGCTAACTCGAAGCTTAACTAACTAGTCCATTCCCAGAATTAAGTTAAACTCCTAAACGGTAGCTCCATCAAATCTGCCAGAAACACAACTCCTTTTAATTTTAATGGAATATTCCTATAAATTTTATTAACCCAAAAAGATTTCCCCAACAGACTCAGTACATTAATCTCACCAGAAGTACACTCAACAGAAATCCCCAAGTTGTCGAAAACAGAACTAGCTACGTAGGAGTGTGTAGAACCTATTTCTATCAAAGTAGTATATGGGACATCAAAAATTAAAAACATACCTGTGATCACATCAGGAGTGTATCTTTCTTCTCGGTGTTGTGCAGCATAAACTAATGTAGGCTGCCTCACCTCAGTCTGATTAGCACCTCTGGCCGATGCTCTCTAACCTCGACCAATACCATTACCACTCCTAACCGGTCTACGACCCTTAGGTGGCTGATGTACTGCCTTCTGAGGCTGAACTAAACTTGATCCTGAAGTTTGTATCTAATAAACACAATGTGGACACTCTCTAATCTGATGCTCTAAAGACCCACACCACAGATAATTACCTAATCTCCTCCAACACTCGCTCGGATGGCGCCTACCACAGTCACCACAAGG